>NW_027219249.1:0-7823 GCF_027580195.1 Bos mutus
CATGGCTCAGCTGGCGATTATCAGACAGATGGTGGACAGGAGTGTCACCTGGCTAAGCTGGCGTTATCAGGCAGATGGCGGGCAGGTACCCGCGTGCTCAGCTAGCTGATTATCAGAGCAGATGAGCGGGCAGATGTTTGCGAAGAGGCTCAGCTGGCGATTATCGCGAATGGAGGGCAGGTGTTGTGGCTCAGCTGGCGATTATCAAGCAGATGAGCGAAGCAGGTGGCCGGCGTGGCTCACCTGGCGATTATCAAACAGATGAGAGGGCGGGTATGGTGGCTCGGCTGGCGATTATCAAGCAGATGGCAGACGGGTGTCGCGGCTCAGATAGGCGATATTAAGTAGATGGCGGGCAGGTGTCGCACGGCTCAGCTGGTGATTGGCGAAGCTTACGGCGAGCGGGCAGGTGTCATGTGGCTCAGCTGGCGATTATCGAAACAGATGAGCCGGCAGGTGTTGTGGCTCAGCTGGCGATTATCAAGCAGATGAGCCGGGCAGGTGCCGTGGGCTCAGCTACGATTATCAAGCAGATGAGCCGGGCAGGTGTGTCGTGTCAGCTGGCGATTATCAAGCAGATGAGCTGGCAGTGTCGCAAGGCTCAGCTGGCGATTATCAAAGCAGATGAGCGGGCATGCCGCTGGCGCGGCTCAGCTGGCGTTATCGCGTGATGGGGCAACAGGCGGCCAGCTGGCGATTATCAACAGATGGGCAAGCGGGTCTCGTGGGCTCAGCTGGCGATTATCAAGCAGATGAGCGGGGCGGGTGTGTGGCGCTGCTCGGCTGGCGATTATCAGTCAGATGAGACGCAGGTGACGCATGGCTCCAGCTGGCGATTATCAGGCAGATGAGCGGGCAGGTGACGAATGGCTCAGCTGGCGACTATCAGGCAGATGAGCGGACAGGTGTCACCTGGGCTAAGCTGGCGATTATCAGGCAGATGAGCAGGCAGGTGTCGCCAGGCACAGCTGGCGATTATCAAGGATTAGCGGGCTGGTGGTCGCCCCGGCTCAGCTGCGATTATCGCCAGACGAGCCGGTAGGTGTCGCCACGGCTCGGCTGGTGATTGGCGGAAACAGGATGAGCGGCAGGTGTCATGTGGCTCAGCTGGAGATTATCAAACAAATGAGCGGAGCAGGTGTCATCGCGGCTCAGCTGGAGATTATGAAGCAAGCGGTCAGGGTGTCTTATTAGCTGGCGATTATCAAGCAGATGAGCGGCGCAGGTGTCGCGAGGCCCAGCTGGCGCATTATCAGCGAATGGCGGGCAGGTATCGCGGCTCGGCCTGGCAACTATCAAGCAGATGACCGAGCATGTGTCCGCGTGGCTCCAGCTGCATTATCAAGCAGATGAGAGGAGCAGGTAGTTTGCGGCTCATCTTGGCGATTATCAAGCAGAGAGCGGGCAGGTGTTATGTGGCTCAGCCAGATTATCAGCAGATGAGCTGGCGGGTGTCGCGTAGCTCATCTGGTGATTATCAGCAGATGAGCGGGCAGGTGATGCATGGCTCCCAGCTAGCGATTATCAGCAGATGAGCCGGACAGGTGTCACCTGGCTAAGCTGGCAATTATCGCATAATGGCGAGCGGGTGTCGCGCGAGGCTCAGCTGGGGATTATCAGCAGATGAGCAGACAGGTGTCGTGTGACTCAGCTGGCGATTATCAGAAGCAGTTGAGATGCAGGTGTTGCGGGCTCCAGCTGGCGTTATCAAGCAGATGAGCGGGCAGGTACGGGCTCAGCTGGCGATTATCAAGCAGATGAGCGGGCAGGTGTTGATGCAGCGCTGGCGTTATCAAGCAGATGAGCTGGCAGGTGTCGCGAGGCTCAGCTGGTTATCAGGCGGAGATGAGCGGGCAGGTAGACGATGGCTCAGCTGGCGATTATCAGACAGATGAGCCGGACAGGTGTCACCCGACTAAGCTGGCCATTATCAGGCAGATGAGCGGGCAGGGTGTCACGAAGGCTCAGCGGGCGATTATCAAGCAGTTGAGCAGGGCAGGTGTCGCGCGGGTTCAACTGGCGATTATCATGCATATGAGCAGGCAGGTGTCGCGAGGCTCAGCTGGCGTTATCAGCAAATGAGTAGGCAGGTGTCGTGGGGCTCAGCTGGCGATTATCAAGCAGATGAGCAAGCAGGTGTCGCGTGGCTCAGCTGGCGATTATCAGGCAGGTAAGCGGACAGGTGTCACCCGGCTAAGCTGGCGATTATCAGGCATATGAGCGGGCAGGTGTAGCGAGGCTCAGCTGGCGATTATCATGCAGATGAGCGGGCAGGTGTCGCGCGGCTCAGCTGGCGATTATCAAGCATATGAGAGGGCAGGTGTGGCGAGGCTCAGCTGGCGATTATCAGGCAGATGAGCCGGCAGGTGATGCATGGCTCAGCTGGCGATTATCAGGCAGATGAGCGGACAGGTGTCACCTGGCTAAGCTGGCGATTATCAAGCAGATGAGCAGGCAGGTGTCGCGGGGCTCAGCTGGCGATTATCAAGCAGATGAGCGGACAGGTGTCGCGGGGCTCAGCTGGTGATTATCAAGCAGATGAGCAAGCAGGTGTCGTGTGGCTCAGCTGGCGATTATCAGGCAGATGAGCGGACAGGTTTCACCCGGCTAAGCTGGCGATTATCAGGCAGATGAGCGGGCAGGTGTCGCGAAGCTCAGCTGTCGATTATCAAGCAGTTGAGCGGGCAGGTGTCGCGCGGCTCAGCTGGCGATTATCAAGCAGGTGAGCGGGCAGGTGTCGCGAGCCTCAGCTGGCGATTATCAGGCAGATGAGCGGCAGGTGACGCATGGCTCAGCTGGCGATTATCAGACAGATGAGTGGACAGGTGTCACCTGGCTAAGCTGGCGATATCAGGCAGATGGCGGGCAGGTGCGCGTGGCTCAGCTGACGATTATCAGGCAGATGGCGGGCAGGGTGCTGCGCAGGCCCAGCCGGCGGTATCAGACAGATGAACGGCAGGTGTCGCGTGGCTCAGCTGGCGATTATCAAGCAGATGAGGGGCAGGTGTCGGAGGCTCAGCTAGCGATTATCAAGCAGATGAGCAAGCAGGGTCACGTGGCTCAGCTGGCGATTATCAAAAGCAGATGAGAGGGCAGGTATGGTTTGGCTCAGCTGGCGATTATCAAGGTGATGAGCGGGCAGGTGTCGCGGGGTCAGATGGTGATTATCAAGCAGATGAGCGGCAGTAGGCCGCGGTGGCTCCAGCTGGCGCATTATCAACCAAAGACCGGGCAAGTGTCACGGCTCAGATGGCGATTATCAGGAGATGAGCGGGCAGGTATCGTTGGCTCAGCTGGCGATTATCAAGCAGATGGCGGGCAGGGTGTTGTGGCTCAGCTGGAGATTATCAAGCAGATGAGCGGGCAGGTGTCGCGGGGCTCAGCTGGCGAATATCAAGCAGATGAGCCGGACACGCGGTCGCGGGGCTCAGCGGCGATTATCAACCAGATGAGCGGGCAAGTGTCACGGCGGCTCAGATGGCGATTATCAAGGAGATGAGCGGGCAGGTGTCGCGCGGCTCAGCTGGTGATTATGAACGGGTGGCGGGCGGGTGTCATGCGGCTCAGCTGGCGATTATCAAGCAAATGAGCAGGCAGGTCTCATGCGGTTCAGCTGGCGATTATCAAGCAGATGAGCGGGCAGGTGTCATGCGGCTCAGCTGGCGATTATCAAGCAGATGAGCCGGCAGGTGTCGAGCGGCTCAGCTGGCGATTATCAACGCATATGAGCTATCAGGGTGTCAGCGAGGCTCAGCTGGCGCATTATGAAGCAGATGAGTGGGCGGAGTTTCGCATGGCTCCAGCTGGCGATTATCAAGCAGATGAGCAAGCAGGTGTCGCGTGGCTCAGCTGGCGATTATCAAGCATATGAGCTGGCAGATGTCGCGAGGCTCAGCTGGCGATTATCAAGCAGATGAGCTGGCAGGTGTCGCGAGGCTCAGCTGGCGATTATCAAGCAGATGAACGGGCAGGTTTCGTGTGGCTCAGCTGGCGATTATCAAGCAGATGAGCAAGCAGGTGTCGCGTGGCTCACCTGGCGATTATCAAGCAGATGAGAGGGCAGGTGTCGTGTGGCTCAGCTGGCGATTATCAAGCAGATGAGCTGGCAGGTGTCCCGAGGCTCAGCTGGCGATTATCATGCAGATGAGCGGGCAGGTGTCGCGCGGCTCAGCTGGCGATTATCAAGCAGATGGGCAAGCAGGTGTCGCGCGGCTCAGCTGGCGATTATCAGCAGATGAGCGGCGCAGGTGGCGCATGGCTCAGCTGGCGTTATCAGGACAGATGAGTGGACAGGTGTCACCCTGGCTAAGCTGGCGAATATCAGGCAGATGGCGGGCAGGTGCGTGGCTCAGCTGGCGATTAGTGAGCAGAAGAGCGGGCAGGTGTTGCGAGGCTCAGCTGGCGGTATCAGGACAGATGAGCGGCAGGTGTCGCGTGGGTCAGCTGGCGATTATCAAGCAGATGAGCGGGCAGGTGTCGCGTGGCTCAGCTGGCGATTATCAAGCAGATGAGCGGGCAGGTGTCGCGTGGCTCAGCTGGCGATTATCAAGCAGATGAGCGGGCAGGTGTCGTTTGGCTCAGCTGGCGATTATCAAGCAGATGAGCGGGCAGGTGTCATGTGGCTCAGCTGGTGATTATCAAGCAGATGAGCGGGCAGGTGTCGTGTGGCTCAGCTGGCAATTATCAAGCAGATGAGCGGGCAGGTGTCGCGGGGCTCAGCTGGCGATTATCAAGCAGATGAGCGTGCAGGTGCTGAGCGGCTCAGCTGGCGATTATCAAGCAGATGAGCGGGCAGGTGTCGCGCGGCTCAGCTGGCGATTATCAAGCAGATGAGCGGGCAGGTGTCGCGCGGCTCAGCTGGCGATGATCAAGCAGATGGCGGGCAGGTTCGCGGCTCAGCTGGCGATTATCAAGCAGATGAGCGGGCAGGTGTCGCGCGGCTCAGCTGGCGATTATCAAGCAGATGGCGGGCAGGTGGCGCGGCTCACCCACACTATCAGGCAGATGAGCCGGACAGATGTCCCAACCGTTAAGCTGGCGATTATCAGTCAGATGAGCGGGCAGGTTCTTCGCGCGGCTCCAGCTGGCGTTATCAGGCAGATGAGCGAGCAGGTGGCGTAAGGCTCGCTGGCGATTATCAAGCGCAGGATGAGCCGGGCAGGTGTTGCGCGGCTCGGCTGGCGATTATCAAGCAGATGGGCAAGCAGGTGTCGGCGGCTCGGCTGGCGATTATCAAGCAGATGGGCAAGCAGGTGTCGCGTGGCTCAGCTGGCGATTATCAAGCAGATGAGCGGGCAGGTGTCGCGGCGGCTCAGATGGCGTTATCAAGCAGATGAGCGGGCAGGGTCGCGCGGCTCAGCTGGTGATTGCGAAGCCAGTGATTAAGCGGGCAGGTGTCATGCCCGGCTGGCGTTATCAGAAGATGAGCGGGCAGGTACGCGCAGCTCAGCTGATTATGAAACAGATGGCGGGCAGGTATCATGTGGCTCAGCTGGCGATTATCAAGCGATGAGCGGGCAGGTAATCATGCGGCTCAGCTGGCGATTATCGCAGATGAGCCGTCGGTGTCGGCGTGGCTCAGCTTTGCATTATCACAGATGAGCAGGCAGGTGTCGCGTGGCTCAGCTGGCGATTATGAAGCAGATGAGCGGGCAGGTGTCGCAGCGGCTCAGCTGGCGATTATCAAACAGATGAGCAGGCAGGTGCTGCGGGCTCAGCCGGCGATTAAACAGATGAGAGGGCAGGTGTCGCTTTGACTCAGCTGGCGATTATCAGGCAAATGAGCCGCAGGTTTCATAAAGATTTCAGCTGGCGATTATCAGGCAGATGAGCCGGCAGGTGCTTCGGGCTCAGCTGCTGGCGAATATCAACAGATGGCGGACACGTGTCGCTGGGCTCAGCTGGCGATTATCAACCAGATGGCGGGCAGAGCGTCACGCCGCTCAGATGGCGTTATCAAGGAGATGAGCCGGGCGGAGTGTCGCGCGGCTCGGCTGGTGATTCTGAAGCAGATGAGCGGGCAGGTGTCATGCGGCTCAGCTGGCGATTATCAAGCAAAATGGCGGGCAGGTCTCATACGGCTCAGCTGGCGATTATCAAGCAGATGAGCGGGCAGGTCATCCATGCAGCTCAGCTGGGCGATTATCGCCAGATGAGCGGTCAGGTCGCGCGTGGCTCGGCGCGGTGATTTATCAGGCAGATGAGCCGGTCCAGGTGACGCGATAGCTCACCTCGTGACCTCCAGGCAGATGAGCGACAGATGTCAGCCCGGCTAAGCTAGCGATTATAAGGCAGATGAGCGGCAGGTGTCGCGAGACTCGGCTGGCGATTATCAAGCAGATGCCCCGGCAGGTGTCGCGCGGGCTCAGCTGGCGATTATCAAGCATATGAGCGGCAGGTGTCACGAGGCTCAGCTTGGCGATTATCAGGTAGATGAGCCGGCAGGTTTCGCGAAGGCTCGGCTGGCGACATTATCGTGAGATGAGCCGGCAGGCGGTCGCTGGGCTCAGCTGGCGTTATCAACCAGATGACAGGGCAAGTGTGTCATGCGCGGCTCAGATGGCGATTATCAAGGAGATGAGCTGGCAGGTGTCGCGGCTCAGCTGGTGATTATGAAGCAGGATGAGCGGGCAGGTGTCATGCGGCTCAGCTGGTGATTATGAAGCACATGGAGCGGGCAGGTCTCATCGCGGCTCGAATGGCGTTATCAATGAGATGAGCGGGCAGGTCGCAGCGGCTCAGCTGGTGATTGCGAAGCAGATGGCGGGCAGGTGTCATGCGACTCAGCTGGTGATTATGAAGCACATGAGCGGGCAGGTCTTGGCGCGCCTCAGATGGCGATTATCAATGAGGATGAGCGGGCAGGTGTCGCGCAGCTCAGCTGGTGATTATCAAGCAGATGAGCTGGCAGGGTTATGTCAGGTGTCGGCTGCCTCCAGCTGGCGATTATCGCAGATGAGCTGGCAGGTGTCGGTGCCGCTCAGCTGGCGCATTATCAGCGAATGAGCTGGCAGGCGTCGCGAGGCTCACCTGGCCGACTATCAGGCAGATGAGCGGACAGATGTCGCCCGGCTAAGCTGGCGATTATCAGGCAGATGGCGGGCAGGTGTCGCCGGACTCAGCTAGCGATTATAAGGCAGATGAGCGGGCATGGTGTCGCAGGCTCAGCCAGCGATTATCACAGATGCTCCAGCTGGCGATTATCAGGTGATGAGCGCACGCAAAGGCTCAGCTGGCGATTATCACATGCAGATGAGCGGGCATGTGTCATGAGGCTCAGCTGGCGATTATCAGGCAGATGAGCCGTGTCCCAGGCTCAGATGGCGATTATCAAGGCAGGTCAGCTGGCTGGTGATCAGGCAGATGAGCGGGCATGTGTCGCTGGGCTCAGCTGGTGATTATCAACACATGATGACAGTGGTCTCACGCCGCTCAGATGGCGATTATCAAGGAGATGAGCGGGCAGGTGTGTAACGGCTCGGCTGGTGATTATGAAGCAGATGAGCGGGCAGGTCTCGCGGCTCAGCTGGTGATTATCAAGCAGATGAGCTGGCAGGTGCTGGCGCGGCTCAGCTGGCGATTATCAAGCAGATGAGCGGGCAGGTGTCGCGCTGGCTCAGCTGGCGATTATCAGCAGATGAGCTGGCAGGTGTCGCGCGGCTCAGCTGGCGATTATCAAGCAGATGAGCGGGCAGGTTTCGCGGGGCTCAGCTGGCGATTATCAAGCAGATGAGCAGGCAGGTGTCGCGTGGCTCAGCTGGCGAGTATCAGGCAGATGAGCAGGGCAGGTGTCGCGTGCTCAGCTGGCGATTATCAAGCAGATG
>NW_027219250.1:0-8372 GCF_027580195.1 Bos mutus
TCTTCACGTGGCTGATCATACACTGATCACGTGGCTGATCATGCACTGATCACTTTGCGGATAATGCACTGATCACGTGGCTGATCATACACTGATCACGTGGTTCATCATGTACTGTTCACGTGGCTGATCATGCACTGACCACATGGCTGATCATACTCTGATCACGAAGCTGATCTTATAGTGATCACGTGACTGCAGGCACTGATCACTTGTTTGTGCATGCACTGATCATGTGGATGATCATACACTGATTAATCATATACTGGTCACGCGGCTATCAGGCACTGTTCACGTGCCTGTTCATGCACGGATCACGTGGGTGATCATTCACTGATCACGTGGCTATCATGCACTGATCACGTGACTGCGCAGGCTCTGACCCGTGACTGATCATGCACTGATCACGTGGCTATAAGGCACTGAACACGTGACTGCGCATGAACTGATGACATACCTGTTCATGCACTGCTTACGTGGCTATCATGCACTGATCACGTGCTGATCATGCACTGATGATCACGTGACTGATCGCGAGCTGCACTGATCGCGTAGCTATCATGCACTGATCAAGTGACTGCACAATCCCTGACCACGTGACTGATCATGCACTGATCACGTGGCTATCATGCACTGATCACGTGGCTAATCGTACATTGGTCACGTAACTAATCATGCACAGATCCCGTGCTGATCTTGCACTGATCACGTGGCTGATCATGCACTGATCACGTGACGGATCATGCACTGATCTGGTGGCTGTCATGCATTGTTCACGTCATTGATCATACACTGATCACGTGACTGATCATGCACTGATCACGTGGCTATCATGCACTGATCACGTGGCTATCATGCACTGATCACGTGGCTGATCATACATTGAACACGTGACTGATCATGCACTGATCACCTGGCTATCATGCACTGATCACCTAGCTGATCATGCACTGATCACGTGACTATCATGCGTTGATCATTTGACTGTGCATGCACTGATCTCAAGGATGATCATACACTGATCACTTGGCTGATCAGGAACTGGCTGATCAGGAACTGATCACGTGACTGAGCATATAGTGATCACGTTTCTAAATGTTGCTTATCATGTTATTGATCATGTGCTGATCACGTGGGTATCATGCACTGATCACGTGACTGCACATGCACTGATCATGTAACTGTACGCAATGATAACATGGCTGATCATGCACTGATCACGTGGCTGACAATGCACTGATCATGTGACTGTGCATGCACTGATCACGTAGCTATCATGCATTGATCACTTGGCTATCATACAGTGATCACGTGGCTGATCATACACTGATCACTTGACTGCACATGCACTGATGATGTGGCTGATCATACACTGATCACGTGATTGATCATGCACAGATCATGTTGTTGATCATGCTCTGGTCAGGTGGCTATCTATCATGCACTGCTGATCACGTGGATCTGATCATGCACTGATCATCATGGCTGATCATGCACTGATGATCACATGGCTGATCATGCACTGATCATGCACTGATCATGCACTGATCATGCACTGATCATGCACTGATCTGACTGATCATGCACTGATCACGATGACTGATCATGCACTGATCACGTGACTGATCATGCACTGATCACGCGTGCCTGATCATGCACTGAACACGTGGATGAAAATGCTGACTGATCACGTGGCTGATCATACACTGATCACTGGCTGATCATGCACTAATCACGTGACTGATCATGCACTGATCACATGGCTGATCATACACTGATCACGTGGCTGATCATACACTGATCACTGATGGCTGATCATCACTGATCACGTGACTGATCACACTGATCTGTGACTGATGCACTGATCACGTGACTGCATGCACTGATCACTTGACTGATGCATGCACTGATCACGTGGATGATCATGCACTGATTAATCATCATGCACTGATCACGTGGCTGATCATGCACTGATCACGTGCTGATCATGCTGATGCCTGTTGCTGATCGCTGATCATGATCTGATCATGCACTGATCACGTGGCTGATCATGCCTGATCACGTGGCTGATCATGCACTGATCACGTGGCTGATCATGCACTGATCACACTGCTGATCATGCACTGATCACGTGGCTGATCATGCACTGATCACGTGACTGATCATGATCACTGATCATCGTGGCTGATCATGCACTGATCACGTGCTGATCATGCACTGATCACGGCTGATCATGCACTGATCACGTGGCTTGATGATCATGCACTGATCACGTGATGACTGATCATGATCACACTGATCACTGCACTGATCATGATCATGCACTGATCGTGTGCTGATCATGCACTGATCACGTGGCTGATCATGCACTGATCACGCTGATCACTGATCACACTGATCACACTGATCACGTGCTGATCATGCACTGATCACGTGGCTGATCATGCACTGATCACGTGGCTGATCATGCACTGATCGTGGCTGATCATGCACTGATGATCATCACTGATCACGCACTGATCTGATCATGCACTGATCACGTGACTGATCATGCACTGATCACGTGACTGATCATGCACTGATCACACTGATCTGATCATGCACTGATCACGTGGCTGATCATGCACTGATCACGTGCTGATCACTGATCACTGATCACGCACTGATGGCTGATCATGCACTGATCACGTGGCTGATCATGCACTGATCACGTGGCTGATCATGATCACTGATCACGTGGCTGATCATGCACTGATCACGTGACTGATCATGCACTGATCACGTGGCTGATCATGCACTGATCACGTGGCTGATCATGACTGATCGCATCACTGATACTGATCATGCACTGATCATGCTGATCATGATGGCTGACTGATGCACTGATCACGTGGCTGATCATGATGACACTGATCACGTGACTGATCATGCACTGATCACGTGGCTGATCATGCACTGATCACGTGGCTGATCATGCACTGATCACGTGGCTGATCATGCACTGATCACGTGATCTGATCTGATCATGATCATCATCACTGCTGATCATGCTGGATGATGCGCTGATCATCACACTGATCACTGCTGATCATGCACTGATCACGTGGCTGATCATCACACTGATCACGTGATCATGCTGATCATGCACTGATCACGTGGCTGATCATGCACTGATCACGTGGCTGATCATGCACTGATCTGATCTGATCACATGCACTGATGTGCTGATCTGCATGCACTGCTGATCACGCACTGATCACATGCACTGATCACATTGGCTGATCATGCACTGATCATGGCTGATGCATGATCACGTGGCTGATCATGCACTGATCACGTGGCTGATCATCACTGATCACTGATCATGCACTGATCGTGCTGATCACTGATCATGCACTGATCACGTGGCTGATCATGCACTGATCACGTGCTGATCATGCACTGATCACGTGGCTGATCATGCACTGATCACTGATGACTGATCATGCTGACTGATCACATGACTGATCATGCACTGATCTGATTGCTGATCATGCACTGATCACGTGCGTCATCATGCACTGATCTCTGGATGATCATGATCATGACTGATCACGTGATCACGTGGCTGATCATGCCTGATCACCTGGCTGATCATGCACTGATCTGACTGATCATGACTGATCACGCACTGATCATGCACTGATCACTGATCACTGTGGCTGATCATGCACTGATCACGTGGCTGATCATGCACTGATCACGTGGCTGATCATGCACTGACGTGGCTGATCATGCACTGATCACGTGTGCTGATCATGCACTGATCACGTGGCTGATCATGCACTGATCACTGGCTGATCATGCACTGATCACACTGGCTGATCATGCACTGATCACGTGGCTGATCATACACTGATCACGTGGCTGATCATTCACTGATCACGTGACTGATCATGCACTGATCACGCACTGATCATGCACTGATCACGTCTGATCATGCACTGATCACGTGGCTGATCATGCACTGATCTCTGATCATGCACTGACACTGATCATACACTGATCTGATCACTGATCATGATGATCATGCCTGATCATGCACTGATCAAGTGGCTGATAATGCACTGATCACGTGTCTGATCATACACTGACCACGGACTGTGCATGCACTGATCAAATGGCTGATCATGCACTGATCACGTGCTTCATCATGCACATGATCATCGTGGCTGATCATGCAGTGATGATCGTGGCTGATCATGAACTGATCACGTGGCTGATCATGCCCTGATCACGTGGCTGATCATGCACTGATCACGTGACTGATCATGCACTGATCATGTGCCTGATCATGCACTGATCACGTGGCTGATCATGCACTGATCACATGACTGACTGACTGATCACACTGATCACATGACTGCTGCATGCACTGATCACGTGGCTGATCATGCACTGATCACGTGGCTGATCACGGACTGATCATGTTGCGGATAATGCACTGATCACGTGGCTGATCATACACTCTTCACGTGGCTGACATTCACTGATCACGTGACTGGCCATGCACTGATCACCTGTCTGATCATGCACTGATCACGTGGCTGATCATGCTTTGGTAACTGGCTATCATACACTGGTCACGTGACTGATCATGGACTCTTCACGTGCCTGATCATGCACTGATCACGTAGCCATCATGCACTGATCTCACGGCTGACCATACACTGATCACATGACTGATCATGCTCTGATCAAGTGCCTGATCATGAACTTACCACGTGGCTGATTACACTGACCACGTGGCTGATTATGCACTGATCACGAAGCTGATCATACACTGATCATGTAACTGTGCATGCACTGATCTCGTGCCTGATCTTGCAGTGATCACGTGGCTGATCATGCACTGATCACAAAGCTGAGCTTATACTGATCACGTGACTCTGCATGCACTGATCACGTGGGAGTTCATGCGCTGATAACATGGCTGATCATGCCCTGATACCGTGGCTATCATACACTGATCACGTGACTGATCATGCACTCTTCACGTGCCTGATCATGCACTGATCACGTGGCTGATCAAGCACTGATCACTGAGCTGATCATACATTGATCCCATGACTGTGTATGCACTGAACACGTGGCTGATCATGCACTGATCACGTTGCGGATCATGCACTGATCACGTGGCTTATCATGCCCTATCACGTGTCTGATCATGCACTGATCACGTACCTGATCATGCACTGATCATTTGGCTGATAATACACTGATCATGTGACTGTGCATGCACTGATCACGTGGCTGATCATACACTGATTACGTGGCTGATCATGCACTGATCACATGGCAATCATGCACTGATTCACTGATCACTGATCACGTGGCTGATCATGCACTGATCACATGGCTGATCATGCACTGATCACGTGGCTGATCATGCACTGATCACGTGGCTGATCATGCACTGATCACGTGGCTGATCATGCACTGATCACGTGGCTGATCATGCACTGATCACGTGGCTGATCATGCACTGATCACGTGACTGATCATGCTGACTGATCACGTGGCTGATCATGCACTGATCACGTGACTGATCATGCACTGATCACGTGGCTGATCATGCACTGATCACGTGGCTGATCATGCACTGATCACGTGATCTGATCATGCACTGATCACGTGGCTGATCATGCACTGATCACGTGCTGATCATGCACTGATCACGTGGCTGATCATGCACTGATCACGTGGCTGATCATGCACTGATCACGTGGCTGATCATGCACTGATCACGTGGCTGATCATGCACTGATCACGTGGCTGATCATGCACTGATCACGTGGCTGATCATGCACTGATCACGTGGCTGATCATGCACTGATCACGTGGCTGATCATGCACTGATCTGATCACGTGGCTGATCATGCACTGATCACGATGACTGCTGATCATGCACTGATCACGTGACTGATCATGCACTGATCACGTGGCTGATCATGCACTGATCACGTGGCTGATCATGCACTGATCACGTGGCTGATCATGCACTGATCACGTGGCTGATCATGCACTGATCACGTGACTGATCATGCACTGATCACGTGGCTGATCATGCACTGATCACGTGGCTGATCATGCACTGATCACGTGGCTGATCATGCACTGATCACGTGCTGATCATGCACTGATCGTGGCTGATCATGCACTGATCACGTGTGGCTGATCATGCACTGATCACGTGGCTGATCATGCACTGATCACGTGGCTGATCATGCACTGATCACGTGGCTGATCATGCACTGATCACGTGGCTGATCATGCACTGATCACGTGGCTGATCATGCACTGATCACGTGGCTGATCATGCACTGATCACGTGGCTGATCATGCACTGATCACGTGGCTGATCATGCACTGATCACGTGGCTGATCATGCACTGACTGATCAGTGGCTGATCATGCACTGATCACGTGGCTGATCATGCACTGATCACGTGGCTGATCATGCACTGATCACGTGGCTGATCATGCACTGATCATGCTGATCATGCACTGATCACGTGGCTGATCATGCACTGATCACGTGGCTGATCATGCACTGATCACGTGGCTGATCATGCACTGATCACGTGGCTGATCATGCACTGATCACGTGGCTGATCATGCACTGATCACGTGGCTGATCATGCACTGATCACGTGACTGATCATGCACTGATCGTGTGCTGATCATGCACTGATCACGTGGCTGATCATCATGCTGATCACGTGGCTGATCATGCACTGATCACGTGGCTGATCATGCACTGATCACGTGGCTGATCATGCACTGATCACGTGGCTGATCATGCACTGATCACGTGGCTGATCATGCACTGATCACGTGGCTGATCATGCACTGATCACGTGGCTGATCATGCACTGATCGTGGCTGATCATGCACTGATCACGTGGCTGATCATGCACTGATCACGTGGCTGATCATGCACTGATCACGTGGCTGATCATGCACTGATCACGTGGCTGATCATGCACTGATCACGTGGCTGATCATGCACTGATCACGTGGCTGATCATGCACTGATCACGTGGCTGATCATGCACTGATCACGTGGCTGATCATGCACTGATCACGTGGCTGATCATGCACTGATCACGTGGCTGATCATGCACTGATCACGTGGCTGATCATGCACTGATCACGTGGCTGATCATGCACTGATCACGTGGCTGATCATGCACTGATCACGTGGCTGATCATGCACTGATCACGTGGCTGATCATGCACTGATCACGTGCTGATCATGCACTGATCACGTGGCTGATCATGCACTGATCACGTGGCTGATCATGCACTGATCACGTGGCTGATCATGCACTGATCACGTGGCTGATCATGCACTGATCACGTGGCTGATCATGCACTGATCACGTGGCTGATCATGCACTGATCACGTGGCTGATCATGCACTGATGATCGTGGCTGATCATGCACTGATCACGTGGCTGATCATGCACTGATCACGTGGCTGATCATGCACTGATCACGTGGCTGATCATGCACTGATCACTGGCTGATCATGCACTGATCACGTGGCTGATCATGCACTGATCACGTGGCTGATCATGCACTGATCACGTGGCTGATCATGCACTGATCACGTGGCTGATCATGCACTGATCACGTGGCTGATCATGCACTGATCACGTGGCTGATCATCACTGATCATGCTGATCATGCACTGATCACGTGGCTGATCATGCACTGATCACGTGGCTGATCATGCACTGATCACGTGGCTGATCATGCACTGATCACGTGGCTGATCATGCCTGATCACGTGGCTGATCATGCACTGATCACGTGGCTGATCATGCACTGATCACGTGGCTGATCATGCACTGATCATGTGGCTGATGATCACGTGACTGATCATGCACTGATCACGTGGCTGATCATGCACTGATCACGTGGCTGATCATGCACTGATCACGTGATCATGCACTGATCACGTGGCTGATCATGCACTGATCACGTGGCTGATCATGCACTGATCACGTGGCTGATCATGCACTGATCACGTGGCTGATCATGCACTGATCACGTGGCTGATCATGCACTGATCACGTGGCTGATCATGCACTGATCACGTGGCTGATCATGCACTGATCACTGATGGCTGATCATGCACTGATCACGTGGCTGCTGATCATGCACTGATCACGTGGCTGATCATGCACTGATCACGTGGCTGATCATGCACTGATCACGTGGCTGATCATGCACTGATCACGTGGCTGATCATGCACTGATCACGTGGCTGATCATGCACTGATCACGTGACTGATCATGCTCTGATCACGTGGCTGATCTTGCAC
>NW_027219251.1:0-7604 GCF_027580195.1 Bos mutus
GAGGCTGCGACACCTGCCCGGCTCATCTGTGATAATCGCCAGATGACAGCGCGTGACACCTGCCAGTCATCGCGATAATCGCCAGCTGGGCCAGCGACACCTGCCGGCTCATCTGTGACAATGCATAAGCTGAGCTCCGCTCACCTGCCGGCTCAGCATCGCCAGTTGGCGGCGACACCTGCCGCTCATCTGCCTGATACTGCGCCAGCTGAGCCTCTCGACACCTGCCTGCTCATATGCTTGATGCTGCAGCCAGCTGAGCGCGCGGCACCTGCCCGCTCATCGCTGTCATTGCCAGCTGGGCCGCGACCTGCCCGCTCATAGTGCCTGATGTCGCCAGCTGAGCCCGCGCGACGCCTGCCTGCTCATCTGCTGATACTCGCCAACTAGAGCGCGCGGCACCTGCCTGCTCATCTCTGCTGATAATCGCCAGCTGAGTGGCGCGACGCCTGCCTGCTCATCTGCACGATGCTCGCCAGCTGGGCAGGCGACACCTGCCGCTCATCTGCTGTGCTCGCCAGCTGAGCCAGGTGACACCTGCCAGCTCATCTGCCTGATAATCGCCAGCTGAGGCGCGCGACACCTGCCGCTCATCTTGCTGATAATCGCCAGCTGAGCCCGCGACACCTGCGGCTCATCTACTTTATAATCGCCAGATGGGCGCGCGACACCTGCCGCTCATCTGTGGTATCGCAGCGAGGCGCGTGACACCTGCCATCTGCCTGAGCCGGATGACTGCGAGACACCTGCCCGCTCATCTGCCTGTTAATCGCCAGCTGAGCCGTGTCACCTGCCGGCTCATCTGCCTGATAATAAGCCAGATGAGCCGCGCGAAACCTGCCCGCTCATCTGCTTGATAATGCCAGATGAGCCCCGCGACACCTGCCCGCTCATCTGGTTGATAAGCGCCAGCTGGCCCCTCGCCACCTGCCTGCTCATCTGCCTGATACTCACCAGCTGAGCCGTGGCGACACCTGCCGGCTCATCTGCCCGATAATCGCCAGCTGAGCCAGCGACGCCTGCCTGCTCATCTGCCTGATAATCGCCCGGCTCCAGCCGTGCGACACCTGCCCGCTCATCTGTGATACTGCCAGCTGGGCCCGTGACACCTGCCGGCTCATCTGCGATAATCGCCAGCTGAGCCCGCGACGCCTGCCCGCTCATCTGCTGATGTCGCCAGCTGAGCCGCGACGCACCCTGCCCGGCTCATCTGGTGATAATCGCCAGATGAGCCGCGCGACACCTGCCCGCTCATCTGCACGATAATCACCAGCTAGGCCCGCGACACCTGCCTCATCTGTGGTAATCACCAGCTGGGCTCGCGACACCTGCCGCTCATCTTCTTGATAATGCCAGTTGATCGCCGCGACACCTGCCCGCTCATCTAGCGCTCATAGCTGGCGGGTGACACCTGTCCACTCATCTGATAATGCGCGGGCGGCAGCACCTGCCCGCTCATCTGTGATCATTTGCCAGCTGGGCCTCGCGACACCTGCCCGGCTCATCTGCTTGATAATCGCCAGCTGGGCCACGCGACACCTGCCCGGCTCATCTGCTTGATAATCGCCAGCTGGGCCCGCGACACCTGCCCGCTCATCTGCCTGATACTCGCCAGCTGAGCCGCGCGACCTGCCTGCTCATCTGCTTGATCTCGCCAGCTGGGCCTGATAATGCCGCTCATCAGCTAATCACCTCGCGCTCAGCCTGCCCGCTCATCTGCCTGATAATCGCCAGCTGAGCCTCGCGACACCTGCCCGGCTCATCTGCTTGATATTCGCCAGCTGAGCCGCGACACCTGCCGCTCATCACTTTATATGGTCGCCAGCTGAATGCCCGTCTACACCTGCCACTAATCTGCTTGATTGCCAGCTGAACGCCACGCCTGAGCTCATCTGCCTGATAATCGCCAGCTGAGCCCTGACACCTGCCGGCTCATCTGCCTGATAATCGCCAGCTGAGCCACGCGACACCTGCCCGTCATCTGCCTGATAACGCCGCCTTAGGCAGGTGACACCTGTCCATTCATCTGCCTGATAATCGCCAGCTGGGCCCCCGCGACACCTGCCACTCATCTGGTTGATAAGCCCCAGCTGGGCCCGCGTGCCTGCCCACTCATCTGCTTGATAATCGCCAGCTGAGCCTCGACACCTGCCCTCATCTGCTTGATGACAGCCTGGGCCAGCGCGACACCGCGCTCATCTGCTTGATAATCGCCAGCTGAGCCAGCGCGACACCTGCCCGCTCATCTGTGATGTCGCCAGCTGGGCAACGACACCTGCTTGCTCATCTGCTTGATAATCGCCAGCTGAGCCCGCGACACCTGCTTGCTCATCTGCTTGATAATCGCCAGCTGGGCCAGGTGACACCCTACCCTCATCATCTGGCCAGATAATCGCCAGCTGAGCGGCGCCACACCTGCCCGCTCATCTGCTTGATAATCGCCAGCTGAGCCTCGTGACACCTGCCGCTCATCTGCGCTTGATAATCGCCAGCTGAGCGGCGGCACCTGCCCGCTCATCTGCTTGATAATCGCCAGCTGGGCCACATGACACCTGCCCGCTCATCTGCCTGATAATCGCCAGCCGACCACGCCGACACCTGCCCGCTCATCTGCTTGATAATCGCCAGCTGGGCCCCGTGACACCTACCCGCTCATCTGTGATAATCGCCAGCTGAGCCCCGCCCCCTGCCCGCTCATCTGCTTGATATTCGCCAGATGAGCCACCGCGACAAGCGTGCCCGCTCATCTGTGATAATCGCCAGCTGAGCCCGCGCACCTGCCCGCTCATCTGCTTGATAATCGCCAGACGAGGCCCGCGACACCTGCCCGCTCATCTGCTTGATAATCGCCAGCTGAGCCGCGCGACACCTGCCCGCTCATCTGTTTGATAATCGCCAGCTGAGCCCCGCGACACCTGCTTGCTCATCTGCCTGATAATCGCCAGCTGAGCACCGCGCGTGGCGGCCTGCCCGCTCATCTGCTTGATGTCGCCAGTTGAGCCGGCGACCATGCCGGCTCGTCCGGCAGCCAGCTGGAGCCCAGCGACACCTGCCCGCTCATCTGCTTGATAATCGCCAGCTGAGCCACGGACACCTGCCCGCTCATCTGCCTGATAATCGCCAGCTGAAGCCCCGCGACACCTGTCCGCTCATCTGCCTGATAATCGCCAGCTGAGCCTCACGACACCTGCCCCGCTCATCTGCTTGATAATCGCCAGCTGAGCGGCTCGACACCTGCCCTCTCATCTGCTTGATAAGCGCAAGCTGAGCCACATGACACCTGTCCGATCATCTGGTTGATAATCGTCAGCTGAGCCGCATGACACCTGCCAGGCTCATCTGCTTGATAATCGCCAGCTGAGCCTCGCGACCCCCTGCCCACTCATCTGCTTGATAATGCACCAGCTGGGCCAGGTGACACCTGCCCGCTCATCTGCTTGATGTTCGCCAGCTGAGCCTCATGACACCTGCCCGCTCATCTGCTGGCAGCTGGGCCCGCGACACCTGCCCGTTCATCTGTGATAATCGCCAGATGAGCCTCGCGACACCTGCCCGCTCATCTGTGATAATCGCCAGCGGAGCAGGTGACACCTGTGCCCGCTCATCTGCCTGATAATCGCCAGCTGAGCCCC
Source organism: Bos mutus (assembly GCF_027580195.1). Lineage (NCBI taxonomy): Eukaryota > Metazoa > Chordata > Mammalia > Artiodactyla > Bovidae > Bos > Bos mutus. The sequence goes on from NW_027219251.1 coordinate 3,633, forward strand.
ATTGACACCTGCCCGCTCATCTGCTTTATAATCGCCAGCTGAGCCTGACACCTGCCTGCTAATTTGCCTGATAATCGCCAAGGGAGCCGCGTGACACCTGTCTGCTCATCTGCCTGATGTCGCCAGCTGGGAGCCACGCGACACCTGCCCGCTCATCTGCCTGATAATCGCCAGCCGAGGCGGGTGACACTCTGTTTGCTCATCTGCCTGATAATCGCCAGATTGAGCCATCGTCACCTGCCTGCTCATCTGCCTGATAATCGCCAGATGAGCCCCTGGGTGACACCTGCTCGCTCATCTGGTTGATACTTCGCCAGCTGAGCTACGCGGCATCTGCCGGCTCATCTGCTTGATAATCGCCAGCTGAGATACGCGTCATCTGCCGCTCATTCGCCCGTAATCGCCAGCCGAGCCTCTTCGAAACCTGCCTGCTCATATGTGATAATCGCCAGCTGAGCCGCGCAACTCCTGCCCGCTCATCTGCCTGATAATCGTAGTTGGGCCCCAGCTTGCTCCTCGGTGACAATCGTCCGCTCATCTGCCTGATACCTGTAGCTGAGCCATGCGCTACCTGCCTGCTCATCTGCTTGATGAGTAAGCCAGATGAGCAGCGACCACATGCCCGCTCATCTGACTGATAATCGTCAGCTGGGCCCGCGGCCCTGCCCGCTCATTCGCTTGATAACGCCAGCCAAACCTCGCATACCTGCCCACTCATCTGCTTGATAATCGCCAGCTGAGCCGGCGCCCAGCACCTGCCAGCTCATCTGTTGATAATCGCCAGCTGAGCCACCCGACACCTGCCCGGCTCATCTGCTTGATAATCGCCAGTTGACCCCCGCGACACCTGCCAGCTCATCTGCTTGATAATCGCCAGCTGAGTCACACGACGCCTGTCCATCATCTGTTTGATAATCGCCAGCTGAGCCACGCGCTGTGCCAGCTCATCTGCATGAGAATCGCCAGCTGAGCCGGGACACCTGCCAGCTCATCTGCCTGATAATCGGCAGCTTAGCCAGGTGACACCTGTCGGCTCATCTGCTTGATAATCACCAGCTGAGCCTGCGACACCTGCCGCTCATCTGTTTGATAGTAGCCAGCTGAGCCCGCGCGACCTGCCCGCTCATCTGTGATAATCGCCAGCTGGGCAGCGCGACACCTGTCCGCTCATCTGCTTGATAATCGCCAGCTGAGCCCGCGACATCTGCTTGCTCACCTGCTTGATAATCGCCAGCTGGGCCCGGGGACACCTGCCCGCTCATCTGCTTGATAATCGCCAGCTGAGCCCGCGACGCGTGCCCGCTCATCTGCTTGATAATCGCCAGCTGAGCGCCGCGACACCTGCCGGCTCATCTGCCTGATAATCGCCAGCAGCCGGGCGACACCTGCCCGCTCATCTGCCTGATACTCGCCAGCTGAGCCGGGCGACACCTGCCGCTCATCTGCCTGATAATCGCCAGCTGAGCCACCACTGCCGTCATCTGCCTGCCCGGCTCATCTGCCTGAAAACGCCGCTCAGCTGAGGCCTGCGACACCTGCCCGCTCATCTGCCTGATGTGCGCCAGCTGAGCCGGGTGACACCTGCCCGCTCCATCTGCCTGATAATCGCCAGCTGAGCGCGACACCTGCCTGCTCTCATCTGCTGAAAATCGCCAGCTGAGCAACCACGACCCCTGCCTCTCATCTGTTTATAATCGCAAGCTTAGCCACCGACAATTTGTCCGCTCATCAGGATAATCGCCAGCTGAGCCATGCTCACCTGCCGGCTCATCTGTTTGATAATCGCCAGATGAGCCCGATTACCTGCCCGCTCATCTGCCTGATAATACCGCCAGATGAGCCGTCGCGACGCGGCCGGCTCATCTGCTTGATAATGTGGATGAGCCGCGCCACCTGCCCGCTCATCACCTTGACAATCTCAGATGAGCCTCGCCGACACCTGCCCTCTCATCTGCTTGATAATCGCCAGCAGCCTGCGACACCTGCCCAGGCATCTGTGATAATCGCCATCTAAGCCCGCGTCACCTGCCCTTCGATCTGCGTGATAATCCCCCAGCTGGCGGCGCCACACCTGCGCTCATCTGCTTGATAATCGCCAGCTGAGATGAGCGACACCTGCCGCTCATCTGCCTGATAATGCGCCAGCAGCTGAGTTAGCGGCGTACCTGCCGCTCATCTGCCTGATAATCGCCAGCTGAGCATAGCGACACCTGCCCACGTCCATCTGCCTGATAATGCGCCAGCTGACGCGACACCTGCCACGGCTCATCACCTGATAATCGCCAGCTGAGCCTCGCGACACCTGCCCGCTCATCTGTTTGATAATCGCCAGCTGAGCCGTGACACCTGCCCGCTCATCTGCTTGATAATCGCCAGCTGAGCCGCGCGACACCTGCCCGCTCATCTGCTTGATAATCGCCAGCTGAGGCGCTGACACCTGCCCGCTCATCTGCTTGATAATCGCCAGCTGAGCCGCGTGACACCTGCCCGCTCATCTGCTTGATAATCGCCAGCTGAGCCACGCGACACCTGCCCGGCTCATCTGCCTGATAATCGCCCAGCGGAGCCACGCGACACCTGCCCGCTCATCTGCCTGATAATCGCCAGCTGAGCCCGGCACCTGCCGCTCATCTGCTTGATAATCGCCAGCTCAGCCCTCGCGACACCTGCCCGCTCATCTGCTTGATAATCGCCAGCTGAGCCTCGCGACACCTGCCAGCTCATCTGCTTGATAATCGCCAGCTGAGCCTCGCAGACACCTGCCAGCTCATCTGTTTGATAATCGCCAGCTGAGCCGCGACACCTGCCCGCTCATCTGCCTGATAATCGCCAGCTGAGCCGTGCGACACCTGCCTGCTCATCTGCTTGATAATCGCCAGCTGAGCCGCGACACCTGCCCGCTCATCTGTTGATAATCGCCAGCTGAGCCTCGCGACACCTGCCTGCTCATCTGCTTGATAATCGCCAGCTGAGCCTCGCGACACCTGCCTGCTCATCTGCCTGATAATCGCCAGCTGAGCTGCGCGACACTTTGCCTGCTCATCTGCTTGATAACGCCAGCTGAGCCCGCGACACCTGCCCGCTCATCTGCTTGATAATAATGAGCCAGCTGAGCCCATCTGCTTGAACGCCATGGAGCCCGTGACACCTTCGCTCATCTGCTTGATAATCGCCAGCTGAGCCCCGCGACACCTGCCCTCGCTGATAATCGCCAGCTTGATAACCGTGCCAGCTCATCTGTGATAATCGCCAGCTGAGCACCTGCCCGCTCATCTCATCTTGATAATCGCCAGCTGAGCGCAAGACACCTGCCCGCTCATCTGCTTGATAATCGCCAGCTGAGCCGCGCGACACCTGCCGGCTCATCTGCTTGATAATCGTCAGCTGAGCCGCGACTGCCCTGCCCGCCCTCATCTGCTTGAGCTGGCTGCACCCGCGACACCTGCCGTTCATCTGCCTGATGATAGCCTTGAAGGAGCACCCTGCCCAGTTCATCTGCTTGATAACGCCAGCTGAACTTCGAGAGCTTCTGACCGCTCCGCCATCTGCTACTGATAATCGTGATAAACAGCGTGAACCTCATCGAGCTGGGCCCCCGACGCCTGCCCGTTCATCTGCTTGATAATTGCCAGATGAGCGGCGCCACCACGGTGCCAACCTATCTGCAGATAATCGCCAGCTGAACCCTCGCGAAACCCGCCGTCATGTGATTGATAATCGTCAGCTGAGCGACACCGACACCTGCTGCTCATCTGCTTGATAATGCGCCAGCTGAGCCTCGCGACACCTCTTGCGTCTGCGATGTCGCCAGCTGGGCGCGTCGCGACACCTGCCGGCTGTCTGCTTGATGTCGCCAGCTGAACCTGCGTGACCTGCCAGCTCATCGCAGCGATAATCGCCAGCTGGGCCATACGACCTCTGCCAGGTCGTCTGCGCTTTTATAATGCGCCAGCTGAGCCGCTGACACCTGCC
>NW_027219252.1:0-9490 GCF_027580195.1 Bos mutus
AACCAGCTGAGCAGGCAGGAATTACGCAGCACAGCTGGCAATTGTCAAGCAGATGAGCAGACAGTAATCATGCAGCTCAGCAGGCCCTGATCACGTGACTGAGCATGCACTGTTCACGTGGCTGATCATACACTGATCACATGATTGATCATGCACTGATCACTTGGATATCATGCACTGATCACGTGGCTGATCATACACTGTTCACGTGTCTGACCATGCACTGATCACGTGGCTGATCATACACTGCTCACGTAACTGATCATGCACTGATCACGTGACTATCATGCACTGAATACGTGGCTGTACATGAACTGTTCACGTGGCTGATCACACACCTGTCACGTGACATATCATGCACTGATCACGTGGCACTCATGCACTGATCACGTGGCTGTTCATACTCTGCTCACGTAACTCATCATGCACACATCATCGTTTCTATCATGCACTGCTCACGTGGCTCATCATGGAATGATCACGTCTACCATATACAGATCACGAGCTACCATCACGTGACTGATCATGCACAGATCACGTAAATGATCATGCACTGTTCACGTGACTGATCATGTACTGATCACGTGACTGATCATGCACTGATCACGTAATTGATCATGCACTGATCACGTGGCTGATCATGCACTGATCACGTGGCTGATCATGCACTGATCACGTGACTGATCATGCACTGATCACGTGACTGATCATGCACTGATCACGTGACTGATCATGCACTGATCACGTGACTGATCATGCACTGATCACGTGGCTGATCATGCACTGATCACGTGGCTGATCATGCACTGATCACGTGACTGATCATGCACTGATCACGTGACTGATCATCCACTGATCACGTGACTGATCATGCACTGATCACGTGACTGATCATGCACTGATCACGTGGCTGGCTGATCATGCACTGATCACGTGACTGATCATGCACTGATCTGATCACGTGACTGATCATGCACTGATCACGTGACTGATCATGACTGATCATGCACTGATCACGTGACTGATCATGCACTGATCACGCACTGATCACGTGGCCGATCATGCACTGATCATCACTGACGGATCATGCACTGATCCGTGGATGATCATGCACTGATCACGTGGCTGATCATGCACTGATCACGTGTGAACTGATGACGGATCATGCACTGATCACGTGGCTGATCATGCACTGATCACGTGGCTGATCATGCACTGATCACGTGACTGATCATGCACTGATCACATAGCTATCATGCACTGATCACGTGGCTGATCATGCACTGATCACGTGGCTGATCATGCACTGATCACGTGGCTGATCATACACTGATCACGTGACTGATCATGCAATACTGATCACGTGTCAGCGCACGAATCATGCAGCTGATCACGTGACTGATCATGCACTGATCACGTGGCTGATCATGCACTGATCAGGTGACTGATCAGCTGGCACTGATCAGCGTGACTGATCATGCAATCAAACAGTCAGCTGACTGATCTGAGCACTGATCACGTGGCTGATCATGCACTGATCACGCAGCTGATCATGCACTGATCACGTGGCTGATCATGCACTGATCACGTGACTGATCACGCACTGATCACGTGACTGATGCACTGATCACGTGGCTGATCATGCACTGATCACGTGGCTGATCATGCACTGATCACGTGGCTGATCATGCACTGATCACGTGACTGATCATCACGCACTGATCACGTGACTGATGACTGATCATGCACTGATCACGTGGCTGATCATGCACTGATCACGTGGCTGATCATACACTGATCACGTGGCTGATCATGCACTGATCACGTGGCTGATCATGCACTGATCACGTGGCTGATCATGAAATGATCACGTGCTGATCATGCACTGTTCACGTGACTGATCATGCACTGATCACGTAAATGATCATGCACTGATCACGTGACTGATCATGCACTGATCACGTGACTGATCATGCACTGATCACGTGGCTGATCATGCACTGATCACGTGACTGATCATGCACTGATCACGTGGCTGATCATGCACTGATCTGATCGTGGCTGATCATGCACTGATCACGTGGCTGATCATGCACTGATCACGTGGCTGATCATGCACTGATCACGTGACTGATCATGCACTGATCACGTGGCTGATCATGCACTGATCATGATCACTGATCACGTGACTGATCATCACTGATCACGTGCAATAATCTGATGCACTGATCACGTGGCTGATCATGCACTGATCACGTGGCTGATCATGCACTGATCACGTGGCTGATCATGCACTGATCACGTGACTGATCATGCACTGATCACGTAATTGATCATGCACTGATCACGTGACTTATCATGCACTGTTCACGTGACTGATCATGCACTGATCTGATCGTGGCTGATCATGCACTGCTCACGTGGCTGATCATGCAATGATCACCTAGCTACCATCATGCACTGTCACGTGACTGATCATGCACTGATCATCGTGATCACTGATCATGTGACTGATCACTCGTGGCTGATCATGCACTGATCACGTGGCTGATCATGCTCTGCTCACGTGGCTGATCATGCGATCACGAGCAACCATGTACTGATCACGTGACTGATCATGCACTGATCACGTGGCTGATCATGCACTGATCACGTGGCTGATCATGCACTGATCACGTGGCTGATCATGCACTGATCACGTGACTGATCATGCACTGATCACGTGGCTGATCATGCACTGATCACGTGGCTCTCATGCACTGATCACGTGGCTGATCATGCACTGATCACGTGGCTGATCATGCTGACTGCACTGATCACGTGGCTGATCACACACGTATCACATGACTGATCATGCACTGATCACGTGGCACGTGGCTGATCATGCACTGATCACGTGGCTATCATGCACTGATCACGTGGCTGATCACGCACTGATCACGTGGCTGATCACGCAATGATCACGCAGCTACCATGTACTGGTCACGTGACTGATCATGCACTGATCACGTAATTGATCCTGCACTGATCACATGGCTCATCACGCACTGATCAGGTGGCTGATCACACACCTGTAACGTGACATATCATGCTCTGATCACGTGGCACTCATGCACTGATCACGTGGCTATCATGCACTGATCACGTGGCTGATCATGCAATGATCACGTATCTACCATGCACTGGTCACGTGACTGATCATGCACTGATTAGGTAATTGATCATGCACTGATCACGTGACTGATCATGCACAGATCACGTGACTGATCATGCACAGATCACGTGACTGATCATGCACTGATCACGTGGCTATCATGCACTGCTCAGGTGGCTGATCATGCAATGATCACGCAGCTACCAGGTACTGGTCACATGACTGATCATGCAATGATCACATAATTGACCATGCACTGATCACCTGGCTTATCATGCATTGATCATGTGACTGATCATGTGCTGATCATGTTTGGTGTCACACACTGATCAAGTGCCTCTGGAGGCAATGAACACAGAGCTGAGTAGGCAGGAATCAGTCAGCAGGCTATAATCATGGAACTCACCTCTGAGAAATCATGCTGCTCAGCTGGCAATAATCAAGTAGATGAGCAGGCAGGAATTACGCAGCACAGGTGGCAATTGTCAAGGAGATGACAGGCAGGAATCGTGCAGCTCAGCTGGAAATTGTCAAGCAGATGAGCAGACAGTAATCACCCAGCTCAGCAGGCCCTGATCACGTGACTGAGCATGCACTGTTCACGTGGCTGATCACACACCTATCACGTGACTGATCATGCACTGATCACGTGACTGATCATGCAGTGATCACGTGGCTATCATGCACTACTCACGTGGCTGATCATGCAATGATCATGTAGCTACCATGTACAGGTCACGTGAATGATCATACACCCATCAGGTGACTGATCATGCACTGCTCACGTGGCTATCATGCACTGATCACGAGACTGATCATGCACGGATCACGTCTATATCATGCACTGATCACATGACTGCCCATGCACTGATCACGTGGATGATCATACACTAATCATATGACAGATCATGCACTGATCACGTGGCTGATCATGCACACTGATACCGTGACTGAGCATGGACTGATCACATGACTATCATGTAGTGATCAGTGATCACGTGACTTAATGGCGCTGATCATGTGACTGATCATGCACTGATCATGTTTGCTATCATACACTGATCATGTGCCTCTGGAGGCAATAAACAAAGAGCTGAGTAGGCACGAATCAAACAGTCAGCAGGCAATAATCATGGAACTCAGCTGTGAGGAATCATGCTGCTCAGCTGGCAATAATCAACCAGCTGAGCAGGCAGGAATTACGCAGCACAGCTGGCAATTGTCAAGCAGATGAGCAGACAGTAATCATGCAGCTCAGCAGGCCCTGATCACGTGACTGAGCATGCACTGTTCACGTGGCTGATCATACACTGATCACCTGATTGATCATGCACTGATCACTTGGATATCATGAACTGATCACGTGGCTGATCATACACTGTTCACGTGTCTGACCATGCACTGATCACGTGGCTGATCATACACTGCTCACGTAACTGATCATGCACTGATCACGTGACTATCATGCACTGAATACGTGGCTGAACATGCACTGTTCACGTGGCTGATCACACACCTGTCACGTGACATATCATGCACTGATCACGTGGCACTCATCCACTGATCACGTGGCTGTTCATACTCTGCTCACGTAACTCATCATGCACACATCACGTTTCTATCATGCACTGCTCACGTGGCTCATCATGGAATGATTACATAGCTACCATATACAGGTCACGTGACTGATCATGCACAGATCACGTAAATGATCATGCACTGTTCACGTGACTGATCATGCACTGATCATGTTTGCTATCATACACTGATCATGTGCCTCTGGAGACAATAAACAAAGAGCTGAGTAGGCACGAATCAAACAGTCAGCAGGCAATAATCATGGAACTCAGCTGTGAGGAATCATGCTGCTCAGCTGGCAATAATCAACCAGCTGAGCAGGCTGATACGCAGCACAGCTGGCAATTGTCAAGCAGATGAGCAGACAGTAATCATGCAGCTCAGCAGGCCCTGATCACGTGACTGAGCATGCACTGCTCACGTAACTGATCATGCACTGATCACGTGACTATCATGCACTGATCACGTGGATGATCATGCACTGATCACGTGACTGATCATGCACTGATCACGTGGCTGATCATGCACTGATCACGTGGCTGATCATACACTGATCACGTGACTGATCATGCACTGATCACGTGACTGATCATCATGCACTGTGGCTCACGTGACTGATCATGCACACTGATCACGTGGCTGATCATGCACTGATCACGTGGCTGATCATGCACTGATCACGTACTGATCATGCACTGATCACGTGGCTGATCATGCACTGATCACGTGACTGATCATGCACTGATCACGTGACTGATCATGCACTGATCACGTGGCTGATCATGCACTGATCACGTGATGATCATGCACTGATCATCACGCTCATCTGATCATGCACTGATCACGTGACTGATCATGCACTGATCACACTGATCATGCACTGTTCACGTGACTGATCATGCACTGATCACGTGACTGATCATGCACTGATCACGTGGCTGATCATGCACTGATCACGTGGCTGATCATGCACTGATCACGTGGCTGATCATGCACTGATCACGTGGCTGATCATGCACTGATCACGCGTGGCTGATCATGCACTGATCACGTGACTGATCACACTGATCACTGACTGATCATGCACTGATCACGTGACTGATCATGCACTGATCACGTGACTGATCATGCACTGATCACGTGACTGATCATGCACTGATCACGTGACTGATCATGCACTGATCACGTGGCTGATGCACTGATCACGCACTGATCATGCACGGATGATCATCACACTGATCATGTGAAAGATCATGATCATGCACTGATCACGTGGCTATCATGCACTGATCACGTGGCTGATCATGCACTGATCATCTGTGCTACCATCATGCACTGATCACGTGGCTGATCATGCACTGATCACGTGACTGATCATGCACTGATCACGTGACTGATCATGCACTGATCATCATGTGACTGATCATGCGTGACTGATCATGCACTGATCACCGACTGATCATGCACTGATCTCGTGGCTGATCATGCACTGATCACGTGGCTATCATGCACTGCTCACGTGGCTGATCATGCAATGATCATCCGTAGCTACCATATACTGGTCACGTGACTGATCATGCACACTGATCATGTAATTGATCATGCACTGATCAGGTGACTGATCATGCTGATCACGTGACTGATCATGCACTGATCACGTGGCTATCATGCACTGATCACGTGGACTGATCATGCAATGATCACCTGACTGATCATGCACTGATCACGTGACTGATCATGCACTGATCACGTGGCTGATCATGCTGATCATGCACTGATCATGCACTGATCACGGCTGATCATGCACTGATCACGTGGCTGATCATGCACCACTGACTCATCGCTGACTGATCACGTGGCTGGTCATGCACTGATCACGTGACTGATCATGCACTGATCACGTGGCATCATGCATGACTGATCATGCACTGATCACGTGACTGATCATACACTGATCACATGGCTATCATGCACTACTCACGTGGCTGATCATGCACTGATCATGGCTATCATGCACCTCACGTACCGGTCAGGTGACTGATCATACACCCATCAGGTGACGGATCATGCACTGATCACGTGGCGGATCATGCACTGATCACGTGGCTGATCATGCACTGATCACGTGCCTGATCATGCACTGATCACCTGACTGATCATGCACTGATCACTGATAGCTATCATGAACTGATCACATGGCTGATCATGCACTGATCACGTGGCTGATCATGCACTGATACCGTGACTGAGCATGGACTGATCACATGACTATCATGTAGTGATCACGTGACGTAATGGCTCTTATCATGTGACTGATCATGCGCTGATCATGTTTGCTATCATACACTGATCATGTGCCTCTGGAGGCAATAAACAAAGAGCTGAGTAGGCACGAATCAAACAGTCAGCAGGCAATAATCATGGAACTCAGGTGTGAGGAATCATGCTGCTCAGCTGGCAATAATCAAGCAGCTGAGCAGGCAGGAATTACGCAGCACAGCTGGCAATTGTCAAGCAGATGACAGGCAGGAATCGTGCAGCTCAGCTGGCAATTGTCAAGCAGATGAGCAGACAGTAATCACGCAGCTCAGCAGGCCCTGATCACGTGACTGAGCATGCACTGTTCACGTGGCTGATCATACACTGTTCACGTGTCTGACCATGCACTGATCACGTGGCTGATCATACACTGCTCAGGTAACTGATCATGCACTGATCACGTGGCTATCATGCACTGATCACGTGGCTGAACATGCACTGTGCACGTGGCTGATCACACACCTGTAACGTGACATATCATGCACTGATCACGTGGCACTCATGCACTGATCACGTGGCTGATCATACTCGCTCTCGTAACTCATCATGCACACATCACGTGGCTATCATGCACTGCTCACGTGGCTCGTCATGGAATGATCACGTAGCTACCATATATTGGTCACGTGACTGATCATGCACAGGTCACGTAAATGATCATGCACTGTTCACGTGATTGATCATGTACTGATCACGTGACTGATCATGCACTGATCACGTGGCTATCATGCTCTGCTCACGTGGCTGATCATGCAACGATCACGTAGCAACCATGTACTGGTCACGTGACTGATCATGCACTGATCACGTAATTGATCCTGCACTGATCACGTGGCTCATCATGCACTGATCACGTGGCTGATCACACATGTATCACGTGACTGATCATGCACTGATCACGTGGCTCTCATGCACTGATCACGTGGCTATCATGCACTGATCACTTGGCTGGTCATACACTGATCACGTGCCTGGTCATGCACAGATTACATGACTGATCATGCACTGAACACGTGACTGATCATGCACTGATCACGTGGCTATCATGCACTACTCACGTGGCTGATCATGCAATGATCATGTAGCTACCACGTACCGGTCAGGTGACTGATCATACACCCATCAGGTGACGGATCATGCACTGATCACGTGGCTATCATGCACTGATCACGTGGCTGATCATACACTGATCACCTGCCTGGTCATGCACAGATCACGTGACAAATCATGAACTGATCACATAGCTATCATGAACTGATCACATGGCTGATCATGCACTGATCTCGTGGCTGATCATGCACTGATACCGTGACTGAGCATGGACTGATCACATGACTATCATGTAGTGATCACGTGACGTAATGGCTCTTATCATGTGACTGATCATGCGCTGATCATGTTTGCTATCATACACTGATCATGTGCCTCTGGAGGCAATAAACAAAGAGCTGACTAGGAACGAATCAAACAGTCAGCAGGCAATAATCATGAAACTCAGGTGTGAGGAATCATGCTGCTCAGCTGGCAATAATCAAGCAGCTGAGCAGGCAGGAATTACGCAGCACAGCTGGCAATTGTCAAGCAGATGACAGGCAGGAATCGTGCAGCTCAGCTGGCAATTGTCAAGCAGATGAGCAGACAGTAATCACGCAGCTCAGCAGGCCCTGATCACGTGACTGAGCATGCACTGTTCACGTGGCTGATCATACACTGTTCACGTGTCTGACCATGCACTGATCACGTGGCTGATCATACACTGCTCAGGTAACTGATCATGCACTGATCACGTGGCTATCATGCACTGATCACGTGGCTGAACATGCACTGTGCACGTGGCTGATCACACACCTGTAACGTGACATATCATGCTCTGATCACGTGGCACTCATGCACTGATCACGTGGCTATCATGCACTGATCACGTGGCTGATCATGCAATGATCACGTATCTACCATGCACTGGTCACGTGACTGATCATGCACTGATTAGGTAATTGATCATGCACTGATCACGTGACTGATCATGCACAGATCACGTGACTGATCATGCACAGATCACGTGACTGATCATGCACTGATCACGTGGCTATCATGCACTGCTCAGGTGGCTGATCATGCAATGATCACGCAGCTACCAGGTACTGGTCACATGACTGATCATGCAATGATCACATAATTGACCATGCACTGATCACCTGGCTTATCATGCATTGATCATGTGACTGATCATGTGCTGATCATGTTTGGTGTCACACACTGATCAAGTGCCTCTGGAGGCAATGAACACAGAGCTGAGTAGGCAGGAATCAGTCAGCAGGCTATAATCATGGAACTCACCTCTGAGAAATCATGCTGCTCAGCTGGCAATAATCAAGTAGATGAGCAGGCAGGAATTACGCAGCACAGGTGGCAATTGTCAAGGAGATGACAGGCAGGAAT
>NW_027219253.1:0-14079 GCF_027580195.1 Bos mutus
GCCTGAGCAACACGTAATCAGTGCATGGTGAGTCATGTGATCAGTGCCTGATCAGCCACCTCATCAGTGCAAGCACAGTCACGTGATCAGTGCATGATAGCCACGTGATCAGTGCATGCTCAGTCACGTGATCTGTGCTTGATCAGAGGCGTGATCAGTGCCTGCAGAGTCACGTGATCAGGGCCTGCTGAGCTGCGTGATTCCTGCGGCTCATCTGCATGACAATTGCCAGCTAAGCCAGCGCGTGATTCCTGTCGGCTCATCTGCTTGACAATTGCCAGCTGAGCTGCGTGACTCCTGCCTGGTCACCTGCTTGATTGTGCCACTTGAGCAGCATGATTCGTCACTGCTGAGCTCCATGCTTGTGCCTGCTGATTGCGTGGTTCGTGTCTGCTCAGCTCTTTGAGTGTGCCTCCTGAGGTCCCTGTTGGCGCCACCTGCGGTAACCAGCCCCAGCTGATCCAGGGTATTGAAGGAGAGAGATGGCCTAAGCGGCGATTTATATGCTCATCAGAGATGTCAGAATAAGAGTATGAGGATAGCTCAGTAGGAAAATTCGGTGGAGAAAAGAGACTGAGTAGCTTGGTTTTGCAGGAGACCAATCAAACTTCAAGACAAAGTTTGCACCACTTTACGTAGGCATGGCGCCCTCTCGAATAGCGAAAGTTGCCTCACACTAGACACCTTCTCGAGTGGGTCTTAGCAGCCCAGGCATAATTAGTAGGCATTGTGGGTTCCAAGCTCCAGATGGAGATTCAGCTGGAAGTTAAAGGGAAGTATAACAAGGAACTTTATGAATTGGGCTGTAAGTTAACACTTTGATAGAAGGCGAGATGGAGGTGGGGACAGCACCCAGTGAAATCAGAGGTGAGCACAAAAAGAAAGAAAGTAGGCAGACTCTGGTTTTTGGGGAGATGCTCGAGAATATCCAGGTGGACTCCTGAGGCTCGATCCGCATTTTTCGTATACAGAGCCTTCTTCCTCATGACCTTTGTCCAGAGTGGAATGCCTCACGGCTCCCGGGTCATGATCAGTGCATGCTCAGTCGCGATATCAGTGCATGATCAGCCGCGTGATCACTGGCGGCACAGTCGCGTGATCAGCGCCTCTCTGTCACTTGATCACCGTATGATAAACACGTGATCGGTGAGCGACCAACCCGCGTGATCACTGCATGCGCAGTCAGGTGGTCAGTTCCTGATCAGCCACGTGATCAGTGCGTGCACAGTCCCATGATCAGCGCCTGTCGGTCACTGATCACTGCCTGATAAACACGTGATCAGTGCCCGATCAGCCCACGTCATCAGTGCATGCGCGATCGCGTGATCAGTGCATGATAGCCACGTGATCAGTGCGTGCACAGTCCCATGATCAGCGCCTGTCAGTCACTGATCACTGCCTGAAAACACGTGATCAGTGCATGATGAGCCATGTGATCAGTGCCTGACCAGCCCGTCATCAGTGCATGCACAGTCGCGGGATCAGTGCATGATAGCCACGTGATCAGTGCATGCTCAGTAGCGTGATCTGTACTTATCAGCCACGTGATCAATGCCTGCAGATTCACGTGATCAGGGCCTGCTGAGCTGCGTGATTCCTGCGGCTCATCTGCATGACAATTGCCAGCTGAGCTGCAATATTCCTGTCGGCTCCTCTGTTTGACAATGCCAGCTGAGCTGCGTGATTCCTGCCTGGTCACATGCTTGATTAGTGCCAGTTGAGCAGCATGATTCGTCACTGCTGAGCTCCATGCTTGTGCCTGCTGATTGCGTGGTTCGAGTCTTCTCAGCTCTTTAGTATTGCCTCCTGAGGTCCCTGTTCGGCGCCACCTGCCGGGAACAGCCCCAGCTGATCCAGGGTATTGAAGGAGAGATGGCCTGGCGAATATTTATATGCTCATCAGAGATGTCAGAATAATAGTATGAGGATAGCTCAGTAGGAAAATTCGGTGGAGAAAGGGGCTGATTAGCTTGGTTTTGCGGGGAGACCAATCAAACTTCAAGACAAGAAGTTTGCACCACTTACGAAGGCCGCAGGTGCCCTCTCGAGTAGCGGAAGGTGCCTCACTCTAGACACCTTCTCGAGTGGGTCTTAGCAGGCCAGGCATAATTAGTAAGCGTTGTGGGTTCCGCGCTCCAGATGGAAACTCAGCTGGAAGTTCAAGGGAAGAATGACAAGGAACTTTATGAATTGGAGCTGTAAGTTAACTCTTAGACAGAGAGAGCGAGATGGTGGTTGGGGACAGACCCCAGTGTAATCAGAGGTGAGAGCAAAAAGCAAGAAAGTGGGCAGACTCTGGTTTTTTTGGGGGGGAGATGCTCGAGAATATCCAGGTGGACTCCTGAGGCTCGATCCCGCATTTGCGTATGCCGAGCCTCCTTCCTCATGACCTTTGTCCAGAGTGGAATGCCTCACCGGCTCCCAGCACATGATCAGTGCATGCTCAGTCACGATATCCGTGCATGATCAGCCACGTGATCACTGATGGCACAGTCACGTGATCAGTCACTCTCAGTCACGTGATCACCGTAGGATAAACACGTGATCAGTGAACGACCAGCCACGTGATCACTGCATGAGAAGTCAGGTGGTCAGTTCCTGATCAGCCAGGAGATCAGTACGTGCACAGTCCCATGATCAGCGCCTGTCAGTCACTGATCACTGCCTGATAAACACGGGATCAGTGCTGATCAGCCACGTCATCAGTGCATGCGCAGTCACATGATCAGTGCATGATAGCCACGTGATCAGTGCGTGCACAGTCCCATGATCAGCGCCTGTCAGTCACTGATCACTGTCTGAGAAACACGTGATCAGTGCATGATGAGCCATGTGATCATTGCCTGATGAGCCACGTCATCAGTGCATGCGCTGTCACGTGATCAGTGCATGATAGCCACGTGATCAGTGCATGCTCAGTCACGTGATCTATACTTGATCAGCCACGTGATCAGTGCCTGCAGAGTCACGTGATCAGGGCCTGCTGAGCTGCGTGATTCCTGCCGGCTCATCTGCATGACAATTGCCAGCTGAGCTGCGTGATTCCTGTGGGCTCATCTGCTTGACAATTGCCAGCTGAGCTGCGTGATTCCTGCCTGGTCACCTGCTTGATTGTGCCAGTTGAGCAGCATGAGTCGTCACTGCTGAGCTCCATGCTTGTGCCTGCTGTTTGCATGGTTCGTGTCTGCTCAGCTCTTTGAGTATTGCCTCCTGAGGTCACTGTTGGGCGCCACCTGCGGGACCAGCCCCAGCTGATCCAGGGTATTGAAGGAAAGATGGCCTGGGGACAATTTATATGCTAATCAGAAATGTCAAGAATAATAGTATAAGGATAGCTCAGTAGGAAAATTCGGTGGGAAAAGAGACTGAGTAGCATGGTTTCTGGGGAGACCAATCAAACTTCAAGACAAGAACTTTGCACCATTTACATAGGCATGGCGCCCTCTCGAATAGCGGAAGGTGCCTCACCTAGACACCTTCTCGAGTGGGTCTTAGAAGCCCAGGCATAATTAGTAAGCATGGTGGGTTCGCGATCAGATGGAAACTCAGCTGGAAGTTAAAGGGAAGAATGACAAGGAACTTTATGAATTGGAGCTGTAAGTTAACTCTTGGACAGAGGCGAGATGGAGGTGGGGATAGAACCCAGTGAAATCAGAGGTGAGCACAAAGCAAGAAAGTAGGCAGACTCTGTTTTTTTTGGGGAGATGCTCGAGAATATCGGGTGGACTCCTGAGGCTCGATCCGCATTTGCGTATGCGAGCCTCCTTCCTCATGACCTTTGTCCAGAATGGAAACCCTCCCGTCTCGGCACATGATCCGTGCATGGTCAGTCGCGATATCAGTGCATGATCAGTCGCGTGATCACTGGCGGCACAGTCACGTGATCAGAGCCTCTCAGTCACGTGATCACCGTATGATAAACACGTGATCAGTGAACGACCAGCCACGTGATCACTGCATGCGCAGTCAGGTGGTCAGTTCTTGATCAGCCAGGTGATCAGTGCGTGCACAGTCCCATGATCAGCGCCTGTCAGTCACTGATCACTGCCTGATAAACACGTGATCAGTGCCCGATCAGCCACGTCATCTGTGCATGCACAGTCACCTGATCAGTGCATGATAGCCACGTGATCAGTGGGTGCACAGTCCCATGATCAGCGCCTGTCAGTCACTGATCACTGCCTGAAACACGTGATCAGTGCATGATGAGCCATGTTGTCAGTGCCTGATGAGCCCGTCATCAGTGCATGCGCGTCACGAGATCAGTGCATGATAGCCACGTGATCAGTGCAAGCTCAATCACGTGATCTCTACTTGATCAGCCACGTGATCAGTGCCTGCAGAGTCACGTGATCAGGGCCTGCTGAGCTGCGTGATTCCTGCCGGCTCATCTGCTTGACAATTGCCAGCTGAGCTGCGTGATTCCTGCCTGGTCACCTGCTTGATTGTGCCAGTTGAGCAGCATGATTTGTCACAGCTGAGCTCCATGCTTAGTGCCTGCTGATTGCGTAGTTCGTGTCTGCTCAGCTCTTTGAGTATTGCCTCCTGAGGTCCCTGTTCGGGCGCCACCTGCCGGGGACCAGCCCTAGCTGATCCAGGGTATTCGAAGGACAGATGGCCTTGGCGACGATTTATATGCTCATCAGAGATGTCAAGAATAAGAGTATGAGGATAGCTCAGTAGGAAAATTCGGTGGAGAAAAGAGACTGAGTAGCTTGGTTTACGCGGGAGACCAATCAAACTTCAAAACAAGAACTTTGCACCACTTACGTTGCCCGAAGGCGACCTCTCGAATAGCGGAAGGTGCCTCACTCTAGACACCTTCTCGAGTGGGTCTTAGCAGGCCAGGCATAATTAGTAAGCGTGGTGGGTTCTGCGCTCCAGATGGAAACTCAGCTGGAAGTTCAAGGGAAGAATGCCAAGGAACTTTATGAATTGGAGCTGTAAGTTAACTCTTTGACAGAGAGAGCGAGATGGTGGTTGGGGACAGACCCCAGTGTAATCAGAGGTGA
The DNA here is from genome assembly GCF_027580195.1 of Bos mutus. Taxonomy (NCBI): domain Eukaryota; kingdom Metazoa; phylum Chordata; class Mammalia; order Artiodactyla; family Bovidae; genus Bos; species Bos mutus. The sequence goes on from NW_027219253.1 coordinate 5,013, forward strand.
GAGCAAAAAGCAAGAAAGTGGGCAGACTCTGGTTTTTTTTGGGGGGAGATGCTCGAGAATATCCAGGTGGACTCCTGAGATTCGATCCCGCATTTGCGTATGCCGAGCCTCCTTCCTCATGACCTTTGTCCAGAGTGGAATGCCTCACCGGCTCCCGGCTCATGATCAGTGCATGCTCAGTCACAATATCAGTGCATGATCAGCCAAGTGATGACTGACAGCACAGTCACGTGATCAGCGCCTCTCAGTCACTTGATCACCGTATGATAAACACGGGATCAGTGCCCGATCAGCCACGTCATCAGTGCATGTGCAGTCACGTGATCAGTGCATGATAGCCACGTGATCAGTGCGTGCACAGTCCCATGATCAGCGCCTGTCACTCACTGATCACTGCCTGAGCAACACGTGATCAGTGCATGATGAGTCATGTGATCAGTGCCTGATCAGCCACCTCATCAGTGCAAGCGCAGTCACGTGATCAGTGCATGATAGCCACGTGATCAGTGCATGCTCAGTCACGTGATCTGTACTTGATCAGAGACGTGATCAGTGCCTGCAGAGTCACGTGATCAGGGCCTGCTGAGCTGCGTGATTCCTGCCGGCTCATCTGCTTGACAATTGCCAGCTGAGCTGCGTGATTCCTGCCTGGTCACCTGCTTGATTATTGCCAGTTGAGCAGCATGATTTGTCACAGCTGAGCTCCATGCTTATTGCCTGCTGATTGCGTAGTTCGTGTCTGCTCAGCTCTTTGAGTATTGCCCCCTGAGGTCCCTGTTCGGGCGCCACCTGCCGGGGACCAGCCCTAGCTGATCCAGGGTATTCGAAGGACAGATGGCCTTGGCGACGATTTATATGCTCATCAGAGATGTCAAGAATAAGAGTATGAGGATAGCTCAGTAGGAAAATTCGGTGGAGAAAAGAGACTGAGTAGCTTGGTTTACGCGGGAGACCAATCAAACTTCAAAACAAGAACTTTGCACCACTTACGTTGCCCGAAGGCGACCTCTCGAATAGCGGAAGGTGCCTCACTCTAGACACCTTCTCGAGTGGGTCTTAGCAGGCCAGGCATAATTAGTAAGCGTGGTGGGTTCTGCGCTCCAGATGGAAACTCAGCTGGAAGTTCAAGGGAAGAATGCCAAGGAACTTTATGAATTGGAGCTGTAAGTTAACTCTTTGACAGAGAGAGCGAGATGGTGGTTGGAGACAGACCCCAGTGTAATCAGAGGTGAGAGCAAAAAGCAAGAAAGTGGGCAGACTCTGGTTTTTTTGGGGGGGAGATGCTCGAGAATATCCAGGTGGACTCCTGAGGCTCGATCCCGCATTTTCCTATGCCGAGCCTCCTTCCTCATGACCTTTGTCCAGAGTGGAATGCCTCACCGGCTCCCGGCTCATGATCAGTGCATGCTCAGTCACAATATCAGTGCATGATCAGCCAAGTGATGACTGACAGCACAGTCACGTGATCAGCGCCTCTCAGTCACTTGATCACCGTATGATAAACACGGGATCAGTGCCCGATCAGCCACGTCATCAGTGCATGTGCAGTCACGTGATCAGTGCATGATAGCCACGTGATCAGTGCGTGCACAGTCCCATGATCAGCGCCTGTCACTCACTGATCACTGCCTGAGCAACACGTGATCAGTGCATGATGAGTCATGTGATCAGTGCCTGATCAGCCACCTCATCAGTGCAAGCGCAGTCACGTGATCAGTGCATGATAGCCACGTGATCAGTGCATGCTCAGTCACGTGATCTGTACTTGATCAGAGACGTGATCAGTGCCTGCAGAGTCACGTGATCAGGGCCTGCTGAGCTGCGTGATTCCTGCCGGCTCATCTGCATGACAATTGCCAGCTAAGCCGCGTGATTCCTGTCGGCTCATCTGCTTGACAATTGCCAGCTGAGCTGCGTGACTCCTGCCTGGTCACCTGCTTGATTGTGCCACTTGAGCAGCATGATTCGTCACTGCTGAGCTCCATGCTTGTGCCTGCTGATTGCGTGGTTCGTGTCTGCTCAGCTCTTTGAGTATTGCCTCCTGAGGTCCCTGTTTGGCGCCACCTGCGGGAACCAGCCCCAGCTGATCCAGGGTATTGAAGGAGAGATGGCCTGGCGGCGATTTATATGCTCATCAGAGATGTCAAGAATAAGAGTATGAGGATAGCTCAGTAGGAAAATTCGGTGGAAAAGAGACTGAGTAGCTTGGTTTCTGGGAGACCAATCAAACTTCAAGACAAGTTTGCACCATTTACGTGGCATGGCGCCCTCTCGAATAGCGAAAGTTGCCTCACACTAGACACCTTCTCAGTGGGTCTTAGCAGCCCAGGCATAATTAGTAGGCATTGTGGGTTCCAAGCTCCAGATGGAGATTCAGCTGGAAGTTAAAGGGAAGAATAATAAGGAACTTTATGAATTGGAGCTGTAAGTTAACACTTTGATAGAGAGGCGAGATGGAGGTGGGGACAGCACCCAGTGAAATCAGAGGTGAGCACAAAGAAAGAAATTAGGCAGACTCTGGTTTTTTTGGGGGGGAGATGCTCGAGAATATCCAGGTGGACTCCTGAGGCTCGATCCCGCATTTTTCGTATACAGAGCCTTCTTCCTCATGACCTTTGTCCAGAGTGGAATGCCTCACCGGCTCCCGGCTCATGATCAGTGCATGCTCAGTCACGATATCAGTGCATGATCAGCCACGTGATCACTGACGGCACAGTCACGTGATCAGCGCCTCTCTGTCACTTGATCACCGTACGATAAACACGTGATCAGTGAACGACCAGCCACGTGATCACTGCATGCGCAGTCAGGTGGTCAGTTCCTGATCAGCCACGTGATCAGTGCGTGCACAGTCCCATGATCAGCGCCTGTCAGTCACTGATCACTGCCTGATAAACACGTGATCAGTGCCCGATCAGCCACGTCATCAGTGCATGCGCAGTCACGTGATCAGTGCATGATAGCCACGTGATCAGTGCGTGCACAGTCCCATGATCAGCGCCTGTCAGTCACTGATCACTGCCTGAGAAACACCTGATCAGTGCATGATGAGCCATGTGATCAGTGCCTCACCAGCCACGTCATCAGTGCATGCACAGTCACGTGATCAGTGCATGATAGCCACGTGATCAGTGCATGCTCAGTAACGTGATCTGTACTTATCAGCCACGTGATCAGTGCCTGCAGATTCACGTGATCAGGGCCTGCTGAGCTGCGTGATTCCTGCCGGCTCATCTGCATGACAATTGCCAGCTGAGCTGCAAGATTCCTGTCGGCTCCTCTGCTTGACAATGCCAGCTGAGCTGCGTGATTCCTGCCTGGTCACCTGCTTGATTATTGCCAGTTGAGCAGCATGATTCGTCACTGCTGAGCTCCATGCTTATTGCCTGCTGATTGCGTGGTTCGTGTCTTCTCAGCTCTTTGAGTATTGCCTCCTGAGGTCCCTGTTTGGCGCCACCTGCGGGAACAGCCCCAGCTGATCCAGGGTATTGAAGGAGAGATGGCCTGGCGACTATTTATATGCTCATCAGAGTGTCAGAATAATAGTATGAGGATAGCTCAGTAGGAAAATTCGGTGGGAAAAGAGACTGATTAGCTTGGTTTCTGGGGAGACCAATCAAACTTCAAGACAAAAGTTTGCACCACTTACGAAGGCGCAGGTGCCCTCTCGAGTAGCGGAAGGTGCCTCACTCTAGACACCTTCTCAGTGGGTCTTAGCAGGCCAGGCATAATTAGTAAGCGTTGTGGGTTCCGCGCTCCAGATGGAAACTCAGCTGGAAGTTCAAGGGAAGAATGCCAAGGAACTTTATGAATTGGAGCTGTAAGTTAACTCTTTGACAGAGAGAGCGAGATGGTGGTTGGGGACAGACCCCAGTGTAATCAGAGGTGAGAGCAAAAAGCAAGAAAGTGGGCAGACTCTCTTTTTTGGGGAGATGCTCGAGAATATCCAGGTGGACTCCTGAGACTCGATCCCGCATTTGCGTATGCCGAGCCTCCTTCCTCATGACCTTTGTCCAGAGTGGAATGCCTCACCGGCTCCCGGCACATGATCAGTGCATGCTCAGTCACGATATCAGTGCATGATCAGCCACGTGATCACTGATGGCACAGTCACGTGATCAGCCACTCTCAGTCACGTGATCACCGTAGGATAAACACGTGATCAGTGAACGACCAGCCACGTGATCACTGCATGAGAAGTCAGGTGGTCAGTTCCTGATCAGCCACGAGATCAGTACGTGCACAGTCCCATGATCAGCGCCTGTCAGTCACTGATCACTGCCTGATAAACACGGGATCAGTGCCTGATCAGCCACGTCATCAGTGCATGCGCAGTCACATGATCAGTGCGTGATAGCCACGTGATCAGTGCGTGCACAGTCCCATGATCAACGCCTGTCAGTCACAGATCACTGCCTGATAAACACGGGATCAGTGCCTGATCAGCCACGTCATCAGTGCATGATGAGCCATCAGTGCATCATTGCCCGTGATCAGTGCGTGCACAGTCCCATGATCAGCGCCTGTCAGTCACTGATCACTGCCTGATAAACACGTGATCAGTGCATGATGAGCCATGTGATCATTGCCTGATGAGCCACGTCATCAGTGCATGCGCAGTCACGTGATCAGTGCATGATAGCCACGTGATCAGTTCATGCTCAGTCACGTGATCTGTACTTGATCAGCCACGTGATCAGTGCCTGCAGAGTCGTGATCAGGGCCTGCTGAGCTGCGTGATTCCTGCGGCTCATCTGCATGACAATTGCCAGCTGAGCTGCGTGATTCCTGTCGGCTCATCTGCTTGACAATTGCCAGCTGAGCTGCGTGATTCCTGCCTGGTCACCTGCTTGATTGTTGCCAGTTGAGCAGCATGATTCGTCACTGCTGAGCTCCATGCTTGTGCCTGCTGATTGCGTGGTTCGTGTCTGCTCAGCTCTTTGAGTATTGCCTCCTGAGAGTCCTGTTGGCGCCACCTGCGGGACCAGCCCCAGCTGATCCAGGGTATTTGAAGGAAAGATGGCCTTGGCGACTATTTATATGCTCATCAAAGATGTCAGAATAATAGTATGAGGATAGCTCAGTAGGAAAATTCGGTGGAAAAGAGGCTGAGTAGCTTGGTTTTGCGGGGAGACCAATCAAACTTCAAGACAAGAACTTTGCACCATTTACGTTGCCCGAAGGCGCCCTCTCGAATAGCGGAAGGTGCCTCACCTAGACACCTTCTCAAGTGGGTCTTAGCAGCCCAGGCATAATTAGTAAGCGTGGTGGGTTCTGCGCTCCAGATGGAAACTCAGCTGGAAGTTAAAGGGAAGAATGACAAGGAACTTTATGAATTGGAGCTGTAAGTTAACTCTTTGATAGAAGGCGAGATGGAGGTGGTGGACAGCACCCAGTGAAATCAGAGGTGAGAGCACAAAGCAAGAAAGTAGGCAGACTCTGGTTTTTGGGGAGATGCTCGAGAATATCCAGGTGGACTCCTGAGGCTCGATCCGCATTTTCCTATGCGAGCCTCCTTCCTCATGACCTTTGTCCAGTGGAATGCCTCTCCCGGCTCCCGGCTCATGATCAGTGCATGCTCAGTCACGATATCAGTGCATGATCAGCCGCGTGATCACTGGCACAGTCACGTGATCAGCGCCTCTCTGTCACGTGATCACCGTATGATATAAAACACGTGATCAGTGCCCGACCAGCCGCGTGATCAGTGCATGTGCAGTCACGTGGTCAGTTCTTGATCAGCCACGTGATCAGTGCGTGCACAGTCCCATGATCAGCGCCTGTCAGTCACTGATCACTGCCTGATAAAGCGTGATCAGTGCGTGATCAGTGCATGTGCATGAGTCATGTCAGTCAGTGCCGTGATCAGTGGGTGCCAGTCCCTCATCAGCGCCTGTCAGTCACTGATCACTGCCTGTCACGTGATCAGTGCATGATAGCCATGTTGTCGTGTGATCAGTGCGTGCTCAGTGCACGTGATCTGTCACTTGATCAGTGCGTGATCAGTGCGTGATCAGTGCACGTGATCGTGGCCTGCTCAGCCACGTGTGATTCCTGCGGCTCATCTGCGTGATCAGGGCCAGCTAAGCTGCGTGATTCCTGCGGCTCATCTGTGACAATTGCCAGCTGAGCTGCGTGACTCCTGCCTGGCCTACCTGCTTGATTGTGCCAGTTGAGCAGCATGATTCGTCACTGCTGAGCTCCATGCTTGTGCCTGCTGATTGCGTGGTTCGTGTCTGCTCAGCTCTTTGAGTATTGCCTCCTGAGGTCCCTGTTCAGGCGCCACCTGCCGGGACCAGCCCCAGCTGATCCAGGGTATTGAAGGAGAGATGGCCTGGCGACGATTTATATGCTCATCAGAGATGTCAGAATAAAGTATGAGGATAGCTCAGTAGGAAAATTCGGTGGAGAAAAGAGACTGAGTAGCTTGGTTTCTGCGGGAGACCAATCAAACTTCAAGACAAGAAGTTTGCACCATTTACGTAGGCCGCATGGCGCCCTCTCGAATAGCGGAAGGTGCCTCACACTAGACACCTTCTCAAGTGGGTCTTAGCAGCCCAGGCATAATTAGTAGGCATTGTGGGTTCCAAGCTCCAGATGGAGATTCAGCTGGAAGTTAAAGGGAAGAATAACAAGGAACTTTATGAATTGGAGCTGTAAGTTAACTCTTTGATAGAGAGGCGAGATGGAGGTGGGGACAGACCCCAGTGAAATCAGAGGTGAGCACAAAGCAAGAAAGTAGGCAGACTCTGGTTTTTTTGGGAGATGCTCGAGAATATCCAGGTGGACTCCTGAGGCTCGATCCGCATTTTTTCGTATGCAGAGCCTTCTTCCTCATGACCTTTGTCCAGAGTGGAATGCCTCACGGCTCCGGGTCATGATCAGTGCATGCTCAGTCACGATATCAGTGCATGATCAGCCCGCGTGATCACTGACGGCACAGTCACGTGATCAGCGCCTCTCTGTCGCTTGATCACCCGTATGATAAACGCGTGATCAGTGAGCGACCAGCCCGTGATCACTGCATGCGCGATCAGGTGGTCAGTTCCTGATCAGCCACGTGATCAGTGCGTGCACAGTCCCATGATCAGCGCCTGTCAGTCACTGATCACTGCCTGATAAACACGTGATCAGTGCCCGATCAGTGCGTCATCAGTGCATGCGCAGTCACGTGATCAGTGCATGATAGCCACGTGATCAGTGCGTGCACAGTCCCATGATCAGCGCCTGTCGGTCACTGATCACTGCCCTGAAACACGTGATCAGTGCATGATGAGCCATGTGATCAGTGCCTGACCAGCCCGTCATCAGTGCATGCACAGTCACGTGATCAGTGCATGATAGCCACGTGATCAGTGCATGCTCAGTCACGTGATCTGTACTTATCAGCCACGTGATCAGTGCCTGCAGATTCACGTGATCAGGGCCTGCTGAGCTGCGTGATTCCTGCGGCTCATCTGCATGACAATTGCCAGCTGAGCTGCGTGATTCCTGTCGGCTCCTCTGTTTGACAATGCCAGCTGAGCTGCGTGATTCCTGCCTGGTCACCTGCTTGATTGTGCCAGTTGAGCAGCATGATTCGTCACTGCTGAGCTCCATGCTTGTGCCTGCTGATTGCGTGGTTCGTGTCTTCTCAGCTCTTTAGTATTGCCTCCTGAGGTCCCTGTTAGGCGCCACCTGCGGGGACCAGCCCCAGCTGATCCAGGGTATTGAAGGAGAGATGGCCTAGCGGATATTTATATGCTCATCAGAGATGTCAGAATAATAGTATGAGGATAGCTCAGTAGGAAAATTCGGTGGAAAAGAGACTGATTAGCTTGGTTTTGCGGGAGACCAATCAAACTTCAAGACAAAAGTTTGCACCACTACGAAGGCCGCAGGTGCCCTCTCGAATAGCGGAAGGTGCCTCACTCTAGACACCTTCTCAGTGGGTCTTAGCAGGCCAGGCATAATTAGTAAGCGTTGTGGGTTCCAAGCTCCAGATGGAAACTCAGCTGGAAGTTCAAGGGAAGAATGACAAGGAACTTTATGAATTGGAGCTGTAAGTTAACTCTTTGACAGAGGCGAGATGGTGGTTGGGGACAGACCCCAGTGTAATCAGAGGTGAGCACAAAGCAAGAAAGTGGGCAGACTCTGGTTTTTGGGGGGAGATGCTCGAGAATATCCAGGTGGACTCCTGAGGCTCGATCCGCATTTGCGTATGCGAGCCTCCTTCCTCATGACCTTTGTCCAGAGTGGAATGCCTCACGGCTCGGCTCATGATCAGTGCATGCTCAGTCACGATATCAGTGCATGATCAGCCGCGTGATCACTGGCGGCACAGTCGCGTGATCAGCGCCTCTCAGTCACGTGATCACCGTCACGATAAACACGTGATCAGTGAGCGACCAGCCACGTGATCACTGCATGCGAAGTCAGGTGGTCAGTTCCTGATCAGCCACGTGATCAGTGCGTGCACAGTCCATGATCAGCGCCTGTCGGTCACTGATCACTGCCTGATAAACACGTGATCAGTGCCCGATCAGCCACGTCATCAGTGCATGCGCGGTCACGTGATCAGTGCATGATAGCCGCGTGATCAGTGCGTGCACAGTCCATGATCAGCGCCTGTCAGTCACTGATCACTGCCTGAAAACACGTGATCAGTGCATGATGAGCCATGTGATCAGTGCCTGACCAGCCACGTCATCAGTGCATGCACAGTCACGTGATCAGTGCCTGATAGCCACGTGATCAGTGCATGCTCAGTCACGTGATCTGTACTTATCAGCCACGTGATCAGTGCCTGCAGATTCGCGTGATCAGGGCCTGCTGAGCTGCGTGATTCCTGCCGGCTCATCTGCATGACAATTGCCAGCTGAGCTGCGTGATTCCTGTCGGCTCCTCTGGCTTGACAATGCCAGCTGAGCTGCGTGATTCCTGCCTGGTCACCTGCTTGATTGTGCCAGTTGAGCAGCATGATTCGTCACTGCTGAGCTCCATGCTTATTGCCTGCTGATTGCGTGGTTCGTGTCTTCTCAGCTCTTTGAGTATTGCCTCCTCAGGTCCCTGTTCAGGCGCCACCTGC
>NW_027219254.1:0-5239 GCF_027580195.1 Bos mutus
CTGTCCATGCCCATTTATACAGGAAATGAGAACACTGACTTCCTCCTCTAATCCTCCCTCCCCTACTTGCTGTTACTACAATGCTGTTCATCTTCCCCATTGAAGAAATCATAAGCTGCCAATAGGTGCTTCTCAAATCTGCCAGCTGCCACACTCAGGCTGCATCGAAAGACCCACAGGCCAGCTGCCCTCTCCTGCTCTCTGCTCTCTCCCTCCGCACCCCCAGCCTCCAGTGTCCTAGGATCTGTCACACAGCCTGAAACCGTCTCCTGGCCTCGTCTCTGTGTGTCTGAGCAGAAATTATTGCCTTTGCAGCCGGGTGACACGTGTACATGCTGTCACTCTTGAAATCAGCCACTCTGAGACGTGATCTTGGCGTATCTCAGGCTCTGCGAGACTTAGAGCAGTGTTCTTTGGGGTCACACTTGGGATGCAGTGTTTCATGTGGGAGGCGGCGGGGTACCCTAGAGCAAAGCCACAGAGCTACCATCCTTGTGCTGATAAAGAACAAGGAGGGTTGGTAGCTTTGCGTCCTGGCGACTGAGGGCGTCTGGGAACCAGGCCGGTTGAGAAGGATTTGAATTCAGACTCTGGTTGCTGACTGTTTCTAAGCCTCAGTTTGGTCATTTGTAGAAGAGGGCTGGACTCAGACAGCGGAATGACGGGATGTACAGAGTTGGAGTTCAGTCTTAAACTGGAGCTTGCCCTTCTGAGTCTGTGCCACAGGTGGTAGCGTCCGGCTCGACGGTATATAGTCCTCCTTTGGGAAGACCAGATGCCGCAAGCAGTGCTGGGTGGGGCTGCTGTGAGGACTGACGACATCCTGGGAGTCCGGCTCTTAGTGGTGGATTAAGGTTCATGCTGTTTCACTGTCGGCTCATTTCCTTACTGCCATGCTGCTGCCTGGGTCAGACCCAGCAGGCTGTGAGTCTGCAGAGGCCTTCTAGGACACCCTCCAGGTGGCATCCTGGGCCCGGTCATTTGGCGGGCAGTGCTGGATACCTGCCATGGTGCTTCTTACTCCCTCTCCAGCCTCCTCAGCTCCTCCATCTCTACCTGGGTTGATGCATCCTCACCTTCTTTCCCCAGCAGCCTCCCCCATCCCTCAGGTCTCCTCTGCCCCATTTCCTGCCTTTTTCTTTACCAGCTGGCGTTTTGTTGTCTCCCATCTTGGTCTCAAGGTGGATTTAGTGTTATTTTTCTAGAAGCTTCCCCCTCCTACAGCCTGGCTTTTCCGCCAGAGCACCCTTTCAGAACTGCCCACCTCCAGGCCCAGAAAACTCTGAAATTCCAGCACAACCCCAACCTCCAGGCTCTCGCTGGTGTCCTCCCTAGAGATATGGTGAGCGCCCAGTCGTGCACAGGCAGGAAATTACACATATTCAGAGGCGTGACAGGTGGGTGATAAATGGAGGTGACAGGCTCCAGATGGGAAGCTGGGTGTACTGAGGGATAAGAGTTTGTTGGTGCATATCTGCTCTGACCTGGGACGGAGGGACAAAACCCAGGGCCTCTCGAGGTTTTGCGACTGCCTTGTGGAGGGTGGGGGTGGGAAGGGGAAGGAGAAGGCGTGGCCAGGGATGGAGAGTGGCCAGGGGAGAGAAAGAGGGGCGGAGCCAGGGATGTGGTACCAGGTGTTTCTGATTTAGGGATGAGCGTCATCTGATCTAGTGCCCATTGATGTCTTCCTCTGAGAAAGAAAGCCTCATTTGAGGAGGTATAGCATCTCTTATGGGAAGAAGCCAGACAAGGCATGTGAAACTTGAGGATCAGTTTGGAGAAAGGTGACCCAGGATGTATACAGTTGGGATTAAATTCTAAACCTGGGCTTGCCTTCCTAGTCTGGCCCTGGTGGAAATGATATAATTCTAGTGATCTCTAAATACCCCTCTGGGAAAAACAATACTTGAGACAGCAATAAATGCTGGTTTAGGTGTGGAGTCAAGCCACAGATACTAATGCTTCAGTTATCTGGAACTCTGCCGGCTTTCACCTCTGCTGTCAGGACATGGATCTAGAGTGAGGACAAATCACCTCTAATCAGTGAAATAGCTGAAGCCATGGCTCCTTATCCTGAGACCCTACTCCACCCTGGCCCCTTGCTCTCCAGAACTCCATAGTGCTTGGCCCGGGGCTGCACATTAGAAGTGGGGAAACTGTGAGGCAGCCACCATTCCTAACAGGTAGCATGACCTCTGGGAACCTCACTGTGGGGAGGGGCAGGTGGAGGAAGAGAGAAAACTGGAGCAGTAGGAACAAATCTCCTGATGTAGGGAGGCATCTCATAGAGATGCCAGAGGCCTTGAAGACAGGTTATGAATTTATGTTATTTTCAGCACCTTGGCCACTCACGAGTGCTTTGTGGAACAAAGCTGGGCAGAGAGAGTAATACACAGACAAATGTTAGGTTTCTTCCTTGCAAAATGAAGAGAGCGTATATCATTTTTTTTAAAAAGCAACTTAGTGCAATGGGCTAAAATGAAACACATTTTGTTGCTTGGAATGAAATTGTGAGCTTCTTGCTGATCGTGAGCACGTTCCTGTGCAATTCAATATGTAATCATGTTTGTGACAATGATATTTTATATGGGTAAGTGAATGGGTGTGTGCATGTATAAATGAAATGAGTGTATCTTGAATGTGAGTGAATTTATAATCATGTGTATGTTTTTAAGTGCACGACTATGATAATATGAATTATCTAGGGCCACTTCATGTGTGTGAATTGTGAGCCACCAAGTGTGAATGCATGTTAGGATGTGTATATGTGTGAGTACATTGGTCAGCATGTGTTAATTTGTAAGCTAGTCACTCAGTCATGTCCGACTCTGTGATTCCATGGACTGTAGCCCGCCAGGCTCCTCTATCCATGGGATTCTCCAAGCTACAATGCTGGAGTGGGTTCCCATTCCCTTCTCCAGGGGATCTTCCTGACCCAGGATCTAACCCGGGTCTCCTGCATTGCAGGCAGATTCTTTACCATCTGAGCCACCAGAGAAGCCTGAACAAATGAGCATGTGCATATATATGGGTTTGTCCATTTGTGAGAGTAAATATGTGACCTTGTACATCTGAGAGTGTGTTCATATTTCAATATTTGGGTATTGCTGTAAATGTTTGTGTGTTCAAGTATACCCTGAATTTGCAGCCACATGCATGGGTGTTAGCACGTTTGTATGAGTAGGAATGTGTATCAGGTTCACTGTTGTGAGCTAGTTAACAGGTGAGTGTATTTGTGTGAGTGAAACATAAACATGAGTGGAAGTGCTTGTGAGTGTATTTTCTTCTTTGAGTGAATATCTGAGCTTCATAGAGGATGTGAACATATTTGTATGTGAGTATCTATGTGAACATAGATTTTGAGTGAAAATGTGCATGTATAAGTGGAATGTGTGAGTGGGAACTTTTGAATATAAGCATTTGTGTCCCTGTGTGAATGAATCTATGGGCATGGTCATGTGATTGAGTGAATGTTTGAGCATGTTTGTGTGAAGGAGTGAATGTCAATATGCACATGTAAGTGTATGGGTGTGTGAATGGGAATGTACTGGTGGGCAAGTCTGAGAATGTTTGAGTGTTAAAGTGTTTTGTGAGTGAGTGAATGTGTAAATGTATAGGTATGTCAGCACATCTGTCTGTGACAGTGTTTCTGTGAGCCTGTTCATGGGTGAGAGTGGTCTCTAGGATATATATTTATCTGTATGCTTAGAGTGAACATTTATGTATGCTCATCTGTATAAACGCATTTGCAAGTCTGATAATCATCTTGGCATATTCATGTATAATGGATGGGAAAGTATATTTTCTCGTGACCTTGTTAATATGTGATTACAGTGGTCACTCACTATCCACAGAAGACTGAGTCTAGGACCCACTGAGGATACCAAAATCTGAGCGTGTCCAAGTCCCATAGTCAGCCCTCTCTGTCCCTGTAGTCTGCATCCTCAGATTCAACCAGCCGTGGATCATCAGTATAGAATGTGATATGCAGTTGGTTAAATCTGTGAATTCAAAACCCATAGACACAGAGGGCCAACTGTATATTTATTGAAAAAGTTTGCACATAAGTGGACCCACAGTTGAAATCCGTGTCAGGCAAGGGTCAACTGTATATTGGAATAAGGTCATTCATACCCATGTGTGAGTAAATGTAACTGTTTTATATAGATGGGTGAGTATGTTTGTGTGCAACTATATTTGTGACCATGTGCATGCTTATGACAAAAAGTTTGCATGAGTAAATGAATTCAATCTCTTCAAAGGACTCTCCAGTCTTCCAACACCACAGTTCAAAAGCATCAATTCTTGGTGCTCAGCCTTCTTCACAGTCCAACTCTCACATCCATACATGACCACAGGAAAAACCATAGCCTTGACTAGACGGACCTTTGTTGGCAAAGTAATGTCTCTGCTTTTGAATATGCTATCTAGGTTGGTCATAACTTTCCTTCCAAGGAGTAAGCGTCTTTTAATTTCATGGCTGCAGTCACCATCTGCAGTGATTTTGGAGCCCAAAAAAATAAAGTCTGACACTGTTTCCACTGTTCCCATGAAGTGATGGGACCAGATGCCATGATCTTCGTTTTCTGAATGTTGAGCTTTAAGCCAACTTTTCCTCTCCTCTTTCACTTTCATCAGAGGCTTTTTAGTTTCCTCTTCACTTTCTGCCATAAGGGTGGTGTCATCTGCATATCTGAGGTTATTGATATTTCTCCCGGCAATCTTGATTCCAGCTTGTGTTTCTTCCAGCCCAGCGTTTCTCATGATGTACTCTGCATATAAGTTAAATAAACAGGGTGACAATATACAGCCTTGATGTACTCCTTTTCCTATTTGGAACCAGTCTGTTGTTCCATGTCAGTTCTAACTATGATCCGGATAGCAATTTGTTCTAGTTCTCTGCCTTTTCTAAGTAACGAACATCTGGAAGATTCAGTTCACGTATTGACCCACTTTACACAAAGCGCGGGAGCTGCGGCTACTTTTCCCGCAGGCCAAATGCAATTCCTGTCTCCTGTACAATGTCACAGGCCACTCAGTCCATGTTCACCAGGCACTCTATCTATCAGATCTGGAACCCTTAAATCTATTTCTCCTTCCACTGTATAATCATAAGGGATTTGATTTAGGTAATACCTGAATGGTCTAGTAGTTTCCCTACTTCCTTCAATTTAAGTCTGAATTTGGCAATAAGGGAGTTCATGATCTGAGCCACAGTCAGCTCCTGGTCTTATGAGAA
>NW_027219255.1:0-7622 GCF_027580195.1 Bos mutus
TCGTGGCTATAATGCATGGCTCACGTGGCTGATCATGCAATGATCACGTAGCTCCCATGTACTGGTCAGGTGACTGATCATGCACTGATCACGTAATTGATCATGCACTGATCATGTGGCTGATAATGCACTGATCACGTGGCTGACCATACACTGGTCACGTGACTGATCATGCACTGATCACGTGACTGATCATGCACTGATCACGGGACTGATCATGCACTGATCACTTGGCTGGTCATACACTGATCACGTGCTTGGTCATGCACTGATCACGTGGCTGGTCATGCACTGATCACTTGGCTGGTCATACACTGATCACGTGACTGATCATGCACTGATCACGGGACTGATCATGCACTGATCACGCTGGATTGATCATGCACTGATCACTTGGCTGGTCATACACTGATCACGGTCTTCATGCAATGGTCACATGCACTGATCACTTGGCTGGTCACGATCACGGCTGGTCATGCACTGATCACGTGGCTGGTCATGCACGTGGCTGGTCATACACTGATCACGTGACTGATCATGCACTGATCACGGGACTGATCATGCACTGATCACTTGACTGGTCATACACTGATCACGTGCTTGGTCATGCACTGATCACGTGGCTATCATGCACAGATCACTTGGCTGGTCATACACTGATCACGTGCCTGGTCATGCACTGATCACGTGGCTGATCATGCACTGATCACGTCTGTGGCTGATCGTGGCTGATCAATGATCACGCAGCTATCATGTACTGGTCTCAGGACTGATCATGCACTGATCACGTGACTGATCATGCACTGATCACGTGACTGATCATGCACTACTCACGTGGCTGATCATGCAATGATCATGTAGCTACCATTTGCACGGTCACGACACTGATCATATACCCATCAGGTGACTGATCATGCACTGATCACGTGGCTATCATGCACTGTTCACGTGGCTGATCATACACTGATCACCTGCCTGGTCATGCACAGATCACGTGACTAATCATGAACTGATCACGTAGCTATCATGCACTGATCACCTGGCTGATCATGCACTGATCACGTGGCTATCATGCAATGATCACGTAGCTATCATGCACCGGTCACGTGGCTGATCATGCACTGATACCGTGACTGAGCATGGACTGATCACATGACTATCATGTAGAGATCACGTGACTTAATGGCTCTGATCATGCGACAGATCATGCGCTGATCATGTTTGCTATCATACACTGATAATGTGACTCTGAAGGCAATAAACAAAGAGCTGAGTAGGCACGAATCAAACAGTCAGCAGGCAATAATCATGGAACACAGCTGTGAGGAATCATGCTGCTCAGCTGGCAATAATCAAGCAGCTGAGCAGGCAGGAATTACGCAGCACAGCTGGCAATTGTCAAGCAGATGACAGGCAGGAATCGTGCAGCTCAGCTGGCAATTGTCAAGCAGATGAGCAGACAGTAATCACGCAGCTCAACAGGCCCTGATCACGTGACTGAGCATGCTCTGTTCACGTGGCTGATCATACACAGATCACGTGATTGACCATGCACTGATCACTAGGATATCATGCACTGATCACGTGGCTATCATGCACTGATCCCGTGGCTGAACATGCACTGTTCACATGGCTGATCACACACCTGTCACGTGACTGATCATGCACTGATCACGTGGCACTCATGCACTGATCACGTGGCTGATCATCTCTGCTCACAAAGCTCATCATGCACACATCACGTGACTATCTTGCACTGCTCACGTGGCTGGTCATGCAATGATCACGTAGCTACCATATACTGGCCACGTGACTGATCATCCACAGATCACGTTAATGATCATGCACTGTTCACGTGACTGATCATGTACTGATCACGTGCTGAGTCATGCACTGATAACGTGGCTGATCATGCACTGATCACGTGACTGATCATGCACTGATCACGTGGCTGATCATGCACTGATCACGTGGCTATCATGCACTGCTCACGTGGCTGATCATGCAATGATCACGCAGCTGATCAGTGTACTGGTCACATGACTGATCATGCACTGATCACGTGACTGATCATGCACTGATCACGATCTGATCATGCACTGATCACGTGGCTATCATGCACTACTCACGTGGCTGATCATGCAATGATCACGTAGCTACTGATCATGCACTGTCACGTGACTGATCATACACTGATCATCAGGTGACTGATCATGCACTGATCACGTGACTGATCATGCACTGATCACGTGACTGATCATGCACTGATCACGTCCTGATCATGCACTGATCACTGATGACTGCCATATCATGCACTGATCACATGACGCACTGATCACGTGGATGATCATACACTGATCATGTGACAGATCATGCAGTGATCACGTGGCTATCATGCACTGATCAAATGGCTGATCATACTCTGCTCCCGAAACTGAGCATGCACTGATCACGTGGCTATCATGCACTGCTCACGTGGCTGATCATGCAATGATCACGTAGCTACCATGTACTGGTCACGTGAGTGATCATGCACTGATCACGTAATTGATCATGCACTGATCACGTGACTGATCATGCACTGATCTCGTGGCTATAATGCATGGCTCACGTGGCTGATCATGCAATGATCACGTAGCTCCCATGTACTGGTCAGGTGACTGATCATGCACTGATCACGTAATTGATCATGCACTGATCATGTGGCTGATAATGCACTGATCACGTGGCTGACCATACACTGGTCACGTGACTGATCATGCACTGATCACGTGACTGATCATGCACTGATCACGGGACTGATCATGCACTGATCACTTGGCTGGTCATACACTGATCACGTGCTTGGTCATGCACTGATCACGTGGCTGGTCATGCACTGATCATGGCACTGATCACGTGGCTGGTCATGCACTGATCACGTGACTGATCATGCACTGATCACGGGACTGATCATGCACTGATGATCATTGACTGATCATGCACTGATCACGTGGCTGGGTCACACACTGATCACGGTCTGCACTGATCACGTGACTGGTCATGCACTGATCACGTGGCTGATCATGCACTGATCACGTGGCTGATCATGCACTGATCACGTGACTGATCATGCACTGATCACGGGACTGATCATGCACTGATCACTTGACTGGTCATACACTGATCACGTGCCTGGTCATGCACTGATCACGTGGCTATCATGCACTGATCACTTGGCTGGTCATACACTGATCACGTGCCTGGTCATGCACTGATCACGTGGCTGATCATGCACTGATCACGTGGCTGATCATGCAATGATCACGCAGCTACAATGTACTGGTCTCATGACTGATCATGCACTGATCACGTGACTGATCATGCACTGATCACTTGGCTATCATGCACTACTCACGTGGCTGATCATGCAATGATCACGTAGCTACCATCATTGCACTGGTCACGTGACTGACCATACACCCATCAGGTGACTGATCATGCACTGATCACGTGGCTGATCATGCACTGATCACGTGACTGATCATGCACTGATCACGTCCATATCATGCACTGATCACATGACTGATCATGCACTGATCACGTGGATGATCATGCACTGATCACGTGACTGATCATGCACTGATCACGTGGCTGATCATGCACTGATCACGTGGCTGATCATGCACTGATCACCGATCATGCACTGATCACGTCTGATCATGCACTGATCACGTGGCTGATCATGCACTGATCACGTGGCTGATCATGCACTGATCACGTGGCTGATCATGCACTGATCACGTGACTGATCATGCACTGATCACGTGACTGATCATGCACTGATCACGTGACTTATCATGCACTGTTCACGTGCACTGATCATGCACTGATCACGTGACTGATCATGCACTGATCACGTGACTGATCTGATCACACTGATCACGTGGCTGATCATGCACTGATCACGTGCTGATCATGCACTGATCACGTGGCTGATCATGCACTGATCACGTGGCTGGTCATACACTGATCACGTGGACTGATCATGCACTGATCACGTGGCTGATCATGCACTGATCACGTGACTGATCATGCACTGATCACGTGACTGATCATGCACTGATCACGTGGCTGATCATGCACTGATCACGTGACTGATCATGCACTGATCACGTGGCTGATCATGCACTGATCACGTGGCTGATCATGCACTGATCACGTGGACTGATCATGCACTGATCACGTGGCTGATCATGCACTGATCACGTGGCTGATCATGCACTGATCACGTGGCTGATCATGCACTGATCACGTGACTGATCATGCACTGATCACGTGGCTGATCATGCACTGATCACGTGGCTGATCATGCACTGATCACGTGGCTGATCATGCACTGATCACGTGGCTGATCATGCACTGATCACGTGACTGATCATGCACTGATCACGTGGCTGATCATGCACTGATCACGTGGCTGATCATGCACTGATCACGTGGCTGATCATGCACTGATCACGTGGATCTGATCATACACTGATCAGGTGACTGATCATGCACTGATCACGTGGCTATCATGCACTGTTCACGTGGCTGATCATGCACTGATCACCTGCCTGGTCATGATCACAGATCACGTGACTGATCATGCACTGATCACGGCTGATCATGCACTGATCACCTGGCTGATCATGCACTGATCACGTGGCTGATCATGCACTGATCACGTGGCTGATCATGCACTGATCACGTGGCTGATCATGCACTGATCACGTGACTGATCATACACTGATCACGTGACTATCATGCACTGATCACGTGACTTAATCATGCACTGATCACGTGACTGATCATGCACTGATCATGTTTGCTATCATGCACTGATCACGTGCCTCTGCACTGATCAATAAACAAAGAGCTGACTGATAGGTGACTGATCAAACAGTCAGCAGGCTGATCATCATGGAACTCAGCTGGCTGATCATGCACTGATCAGCTGGCTGATCATCACTGATCAGCTGAGCAGCTGATCATGCACTGATCACTGGCTGATCATGCAGATGACACGGACTGATCATGCACTGATCAGCTGGCATCATTGTCACGTGGCTGATCAGACAGTGATCACGCAGCTCATCATGCACTGATCACGTGACTGATCATGCACTGATCACGTGGCTGATCATGCACTGATCACGTGACTGATCATGCACTGATCACGTGGCTATCATGCACTGATCACGTGGCTGATCATGCACTGATCACGTGGCTATCATGCACTGATCACATGGCTGATCATGCACTGATCACGTGACTGATCATGCACTGATCACGTGGCTATCATGCACTGATCACGTGGCTGATCATGCACTGATCACGTAGCTATCATGTACTGGTCACGTGACTGATCATACACTGATCAGGTGACTGATCATGCACTGATCACGTGGCTGATCATGCACTGATTCACGTGGCTGATCATGCACTGATCACGTGCCTGGTCATGCACTGATCACGTGACTGATCATGCACTGATCACGTGACTGATCATGCACTGATCACGTGGCTGATCATGCACTGATCACCTGATGGCACTGATCACGCACTGATCACGATGGCTGATCATGCACTGATCACGTGGCTGATCATGCACTGATCACGTGGCTGATCATGCACTGATCACGTGACTGACTCATGCACTGATCACGTGGCTATCATGCACTGATCACGTGACTGATCATGCACTGATCACGTGGTGATCATGCACTGATCATGTGGCTGTATCATGCACTGATCTGATCGTGCCTGATCATGCACTGATCGCAGACTGATCAGTAGGGCATGAATCAATGACTGTCAGCAGGCACTGATCATGTGACTGATCATGCACTGATGACTGATCATGCACTGATCACGTGGCTGATCATGCACTGATCACGTGGCTGATCAGGCACTGATCACGTGCATCATGCACTGACGTGACTGATCATGCACTGATCACGATCACGCAGATGATCATGCACTGATCACGTGGCTGATCATGCACTGATCACGTGGCTGATCATGCACTGATCACGTGGCTGATCATGCACTGATCACGTGGCTGATCATGCACTGATCACGTGACTGATCATGCACTGATCACGTGGCTGATCATGCACTGCTCACGTGGCTGATCATGCACTGATCACGTAGCTACCATGTACCTGGTCATCACGTGACTGATCATGCACCTGATCACGTGACTGATCATGCACTGATCACGTGGCTGATCATGCACTGATCACGTGGCTGATCATGCACTGATCACCTGCCTGGTCATGCACTGATCACGTGACTGATCATACACTGATCACGTAGCTGATCATGCACTGATCACTGATCTGGCTGATCATCACGTGACTGATCACGTGGCTGATCACGCAATGATCACGCACTGATGATCATGCACTAATCACGTGATCATGCACTGATCATGCACTGATCACGCGTGACTGATCATGGACTGATCACGTGACTGATCATGCACTGATCACGTGACTGATCATGCACTGATCACGTGGCTGATCATGCACTGATCACGTTTGCTATCATACACTGATCACGTGACTGATCATGCAATGAACAAAGAGCTGATCACTGGCTCACTGATCATCAAACAGATCAGCGTGACTGATCATGCACTAATCATGGATCATGCACTGATCACGTGGCTGATCATGCAATGATCATGCTGATCATGCACTGATCACGTGGACTGATCATGCAGATGATCAGGCACTGATCATGCACTGATCTGGCACTTGTCATGCAGATGAGCAGACTGTAATCACACATCGCTCATCAGGCACTGATCACGTGGCTGATCATGCACTGTTCACGTGGCTGATCATGCACTGATCACGTGGCTGATCATGCACTGATCACGTGGACTGATCATGCACTGATCACGTGGCTGATCATGCACTGATCACGTGGCTGATCATGCACTGATCACGTGGCTGATCAAACACCTGTCACGTGACTGATCATGCACTGATCACGTGGCATCATGCACTGATCACGTGGCTGATCATACACTGATCACGTAACTGATCATGCACTGATCACGTGGCTGATCATGCACTGATCACGTGGCTGATCATGCAATGATCACGTGGCTGATCATGCACTGATCACGTGGCTGATCATGCACTGATCACGTGGCTGATCATGCACTGATCACGTGACTGATCATGCACTGATCACGTGACTGATAATGCACTGATCACGTGGCTGATCATGCACTGCTCACGTGGCTGATCATGCATGATCACGCGTGGCTGATCATGCACTGATCACGTGACTGATCATGCACTGATCACGTGGTCATGCACTGATCACTGCATGCACTGATCACGTGGCTGATCATGCACTGATCACGTGGCTGATCATGCACTGATCACGTGGCTGATCATGCACTGATCACGTGGCTGATCATACACTAGTCACATGACTGATCATGCACAGATCACGTGACTAATCATGCACTGATCACGTGGCTATCCTGCACTGATCACGTGGATATCATGATCCTGGACTGATCACGTGGCTGATCATGCACACGATCACGTGACTGATCATGCAATGATCACGTGACT
>NW_027219256.1:0-5259 GCF_027580195.1 Bos mutus
GTGATCCGGTGGCTGATCATCACTGATTTGTACTGAGCATGCCCGATCATGTGCGGCGGGGAGGCATTCCACTCTGGACAGTCTGAGAAGGAGGGCTCCCCATCAAATCGAGATCGGCCTCAGGAAATCCCCCGGATATTCTGGGATCTCCCCCAAAAACCCGTCTGCCTACTGTATTTCTTTGTGCTCTCCCCTCTGATTTCACTGGGGCTGTCCCCTACAGTCTTGCTCTCTCTGTCAAGTATTGTGCTCCCAAATTTATAAAATTCCTTTCATTCTTTCCTTTCTTTCCCGCTGATCTGGAAGGCCGGAACCTTGCAACACTATATCCTGGGCTGCTAAGACCCACTCGAGAAGTGTCTGGGTAGGCACCTTCGCCATTCGAGAAGGGGCCTGCCTCGAAGTGTAACCTCTTGTCTTGAGTTGTTCTTCCCGCTAAAAAGCTACTCAGTCTCTTTTCTCCCGAGTCCCTCAGCTCTCCTCCGCTATTATTCTTGGCATCTCGGTTAGCATATAAATATCCTGAGGCCATCTCCCGATACCTGGTCAGCTGGGTTGGGCCCGGCGGTAGCCGAACGGGACCTCAGGGGGCAATCTCAAGAGCTGAGCGAAAACGAACCCGCGCAATCCCGGGAAAGCGGCTCAGCGGTGGCCCGGGGTGCTGCTCCGGCCAAAGTCAAGCAGGTGACCGGCAGGAATCCGCGGGTCAGCTGGGGTTGTCAACGAATGAGCGGACGGAATCCGCAGCTCGCGGCGGTGCTGCAGGATGGGCGCAGGAATCCGGCTCAGCAGGCCCTGATCCCTGACTCTGCAGGGCGATCATGGTGATCGGTCGATCCGTGACTGAGCATGGCTGTCCGTGGCTATCCATACCTGATCCAGCGTGACTGGGGACAGGCGCTGGTGCCGTATGCCCGATCGGCAGCTGCAATCCATGGCTCATCCCCCTGCCTGATCCGTGGTATCAATCAATGATCCGTGACTGCAACAGGGCTGATCAGCCCAGGTTATGGGCTGATCGGTACAACGCCACTGGGGGTCCCCTGTGCTGCGGCGTCACTGGTGCAGCGTGCTTGTCGTTCTGAATCCGTGTTTATCACGGTGATCGTGACGAAGGCGCGAAACCATGGACTATGCGCCTGCAATCACGTGGCCCGATCCCGGAAAACGACCACTGACTCGCGCGTAGTCAGGGAGCTGGTGTTCATGACAGTTTTTCTCGTGATCCACCGTGACTGGGGCCTGATCCGTGACTGGCGTCAGTGATCGCGTGGCTGATCATGCACTGATTCGTGACTGAGCATACACTGATCATGTGCCCGGGGCAGGAGGCATTCCACTCTGGACAAAGGGCAGAGAGGCTCGCGCCATAAATGCGAGATCAGAGCCTCAAGTCCACCGGATATTCTCGACATCTCCCCCAAAGAAACCCGAGTCTGCCTACTGTATTGCTTTATTGCTCTCACCTCTGATTTCACTGGGGCTGTCCCACCTCGGTCTTGCTCTCTCTGTCAAAGTATAACTTGGCTCCAATTCATAAAGTTCCTTGTCATTCTTTCCTTTCTTCCAGCTGAGTCTGCATCTGGGTGGAACCACACAGCTACTAATGTGCCTGGGCTGCTAAGACCCCCTCAGAAGTGTCTGGGTGAGGCACCTTCAGATTCAGAGGCGCCTCATTTCAGTGAGTGACTGAAACTCTTGTCTTGAAGTTTGATTGGTCTCCAGATAGCCAAGCTCCATCAGTCTCTTTTCTCCACCGAATTTTCTCTCAGCTCTCCTCACTATTATTCTTGACATCTCTGATTAGCATATAAATAGTCGCCTAGGCCATTTTCCTTCAGATACCCTGGATCAGCTGGGGTCTGGGCGCAGGTGGCGTGAACAGGGACCTCAGGAGGCATACTCAGAGCTGAGCAGACACAACCACCAATCACAGGGAAAGCATGGAGCTCAGCGGGGGCGAATCATGCTGCTCAACTGCGTAGTCAAACAGGTGACCAGCGGAATCCGCAGCTCAGCGGTGTCAAGCAGATGAGCGGGGCCCGGAATCACGCAGCTCAGTGGCTTGGGGCCCAAAGCAGATGAGCGGCAGGGAAACACCCAGCTCAGCAGGCCCCGATCCCTGACTCTGCAGGCACTGATCAGTGGTAAACAATTTTGAAACGCGTGACTGAGCATGCGCACGTCCGTGCTATCATGCACTGATCGCGTGACTGCAAGGGGCGATGGGGTGGCTGATCGGCCGATCACCCTGGCTCATCATGCACTGATCACGTGTTTATCAACAATGATCAGTGACTGACGGGGCTGATCAGTGGGATTGTCTGCGCCTGATCGCTGGCTATCTACGTCACCTGATTTGGGGATGCACTGATGGCGTGGCTGATCGGGCACTGATCCGCCCTGTTTTCAGGCGGTGATCGGTGACGAAGCGCTGACTGGGACTGTGCGCACTGATCCTCTGCCTTCCCTGCTGCCCTCTGCCTGCCTGCACCTCTATACCCGCCTCCTCCCGTCTCTTCCTCTATCTACTACTCTGTACCCCTTTCCACTAAACCCTGGCTTGAACTGACCACCTGACTGCATGCGGGGACAAGGGGGCTGGTGGTTCCCCGATCCGTGTTTATCTGCGGTGATCCGTGACTGGGGGCCCGATCCGCGTGACTGGCGGGCCGTGATCCGTGGCTGATCATGCACTGATTTCGTGACTGGGCATGCACCGTCATGTGCGGAGCGGGAGGCATTCCACTCTGGACAAAGGTCATGAGGAAGGAGGCTGCATCGCGTCACAAGGATCGGGGGTCAGGGGTCCCCCGGATTTCTCGAATCTCCCCAAAAACCAGGTCTGCCTACTTTATTCTTTGTGCTCTCACCTCCTAGTTTCACTGGGGCTGTCCCACCACCATCTCGCTCTCTCTGTCAAGAGTTAACCTTAGCTCAATTCATAAAGTTCCTTGCCATTCTTCCCTGTACCTTCAGCCGAGTCTCCATCTGGGCGAGGGCCCTGCAGCTTACTAATTATGCCTGGGCTGCTAAGACCACTCGAGAAAGGTCTCTAGGGTGAGGCAACTTCCTTTATTGAGAGGCGCCTCGACTAGTAAGTGGTCCAAACTTCTTGTCCTGAAGTTTGATTGGTTCCAGCGTAAACCAAGCTACTCTGTCTCTTTTCTCCAGATTTTCCTGCTGAGATATCCTAATACAGGTGTGGCTGAGTATCTCTGTTGCTATATAAATAGTCGCCTAGCCATCTGTTCTTGAATACCCCGGATCAGCTGTGGCTGGTCCTGGCGGAAATGGCGCCGAACAGGGACCTCAGGAGCAATACTCAAAAGCTAAGCAGACACGAACCACGCAACCCGCAGGCAATAAGCATGGAGCTCAGCGGTGGCGAGTCATGCTGCTCGGCCGCAATAATCCAGCAGGGGACCATGCAGGAATCACGCCGGCTCGCTGGCAATGTCACACAGATGAGCCGGCGGGAATCCGCAGCTAGCGGCGGTGTCATGGATGAGCCGGCCGGAATCACGGGCTCAGCGGCCTGATCAAGTGACTTTGCAGGCACTGATCCCTTGGCTGATCAAGCACAGATCAGGTGACTGAGCATGACTGATCGCGTGGCTATCATGCACCGCAAATCCCTGACTGCGCTGCACTGATGGCGTGGCTGATCAGAGCACCGTCACTTGGCTCATCATGCAATGATAAGAGTGTTTATCGGCGGTGATCGAGTGACGACGGCGCTGATCATGGGACTGTCGCAGACAGTCGCGAGGGCTGATCCGGAACTATCCACCTGACTGCGCATGCGTGATCGCGTGGCTGATCATTCACTGATACGTGTTTATCCTTACAGTGATCACGCTGATGTGCAGTCGGTGATCCGTGGCTGATCATGCACTGACGCGTGACTGTGCACGCACTAATCACGTGGCTGATCGAAACTGACACCTGGCACATGCGGTGATCACGTGGCTGATCGTTCACTGATCACGTGTTTATCCTATGGTGATCACAGCGAGGCTCTGATCACGTGACTGGGCAGTCAGTGATCACGTGGCTGATCATGCACTGATATCGTGACTGAGCATGCACTGATGGTGTGCCGGGAGCGGTGAGGCATTCCACTCTGGACAAGGTCATGAGAAGGAGGCTGCGGCAGGCAAATGAGGATCGAGCCTCAGGACCTGAGATATTCTCGAGCATCTCCCCAAAAAACCAAGTCTTCCTGCTTTGCTGTGTGCTCTACCTCTGATTTCACTGGGGCTGTCCCCACCGCCATCTCTCTCTCTGTCAAAGAGTTAACGCAGCTCAGTTCACTTCAAAGTTCCATTACATTCTTCCCTGCCTTCCAGCGAGTCTCTCCATCTGGAGGAGCAGACCGCAGCTTACTAATTATGCCTGGGCTGCTAAGACCCACTCGAGAAGGTGTCTAGGGTGGGCACCTTCGCTATTAGAGAGGCGCCTGCGCCTACGTGAATGGTGCAAACTTCTTCTCTTGAAGTTTGATTGGTCTTCGCGTAAACCAAGCTACTCAGTCTCTTTCTCCACCGAATTTTCCTACTGAGCTATCCTCATGCCTATTGTTCCGATATCTAATTAGCATATAAATAGTATCGGCCATCTCTCCTTGAATACCCTGGATCACCTGTGGCTGATCCCGGCAGGTGGCGCCGAACAGGGACCTCGAGGCAATACTCAAAGAGCTGAGCAGACCGAACCACGCGCAATCAGGGCAATAGCATGGAGCTCAGCGGTGTGAGTCATGCTGCTCACCTGGTAATAATCAGCAGGGGATATGCAGGAATCCGCGCCTCACCTGGCAATTGTCAAGCAGATGAGCCGACAGGAATCTACGCAGCTCAGCACAGGCCCTGATCACGCTGACTCTGCAGGCACTGATCACGTGGCTGATCAGGACAGATCACATGACTGAGCATGCACTGATAGCGTGGCTGATCGGGCGCGATCGTGCTCATCATGCACTGATCGCGTGTTACAGGCAGTGATCAGTGACGGCAGGCGCTGATCATGGGACTGTGCTGCGGCTGATCACATGGCTGATCAGGCGCACCTGACTGCCATACGGTGATCACGTGGCTGATCGTTCACTGATCACGTGTTTATCATACGGTGATCAAGGGACTGGGGCGATCACGTGACTGTTTCCCTCAGTGATCCGTGGCTGATCATGCACTGATATCGTGACTGAGCATGCACTGATCATGTGCGGGAGCGGGAGGCATTCCACTCTGGACAAAG
>NW_027219257.1:0-4713 GCF_027580195.1 Bos mutus
TCATCTGCTTGATGTCGACAGCTGAGCCCGCGCGACACCTGCCTGCTCATCTGCTTGATAATCGACAGCTGAGCGCGACGCCTGCCTGCTCATCTGTTGATAATCGCCAGCTGAGCCCCGCGACACCTGCCTGCTCATCTGTGATAATAATCGCCAGCTGAGGCCCGCGACACCTGCCTGCTCATCTGTGATAATCGCCAGCTGAGCCCGCGACACCTGCCTGCTCATCTGCTTGATAATCGACAGCTGAGCGTGCGCGACACCTGCCTGCTCATCTGTGATAATCGCCAGCTGAGCGCCGCGACACCTGCCTGCTCATCTGTGATAATCCAGCAGCTGACACCTGCCTGCTCACAGCCTGCCTGCTCATCTGCTCATCTGTGATAATCGACAGCTGGGCCGCGACACCTGCCTGCTCATCTGCTTGATAATCGCCAGCTGAGCCGCGCGACACCTGCCTGCTCATCTGCTTGATAATCGCCAGCTGAGCCGCGACACCTGCCTGCTCATCTGCTTGATCAGCTGCTTGACACCTGCCTGCTCATCTGCTGATAATCGCCAGCTGGGCCGCGACACCTGCCTGCTCATCTGCTTGATAATCGACAGCTGAGCCCGCGACACCTGCCTGCTCATCTGCTTGATAATCGACAGCTGAGCCGCGCGACACCTGCCTGCTCATCTGCTTGATAATCGCCAGCTGAGCGCGCGACACCTGCCTGCTCATCTGCTTGATAATCGCCAGCTGAGCCCGCGCGACACCTGCCTGCTCATCTGCTTGATAATCGCCAGCTGGGCGCGCGACACCTGCCTGCTCATCTCTTGATAATCGACAGCTGAGCCCGCGACACCTGCCTGCTCATCTGCTTGATAATCGACAGCTGAGCTGCGCGACACCTGCCTGCTCATCTGCTTGATAATCGCCAGCTGAGCCGCGCGACACCTGCCTGCTCATCTGCTTGATAATCGACAGCTGAGCCGCGCGACACCTGCCTGCTCATCTGCTTGATAATCGCCAGCTGAGCCGCGCGACACCTGCCTGCTCATCTGCTTGATAATGGCCAGCTGAGCCGCGCGACACCTGCCTGCTCATCTGTGATAATGGCCAGCTGGGCCGCGCGACACCTGCCTGCTCATCTGCTTGATAATGTCGCCAGCTGAGCCCGCGCGACACCTGCCTGCTCATCTGCTTGATAATCGACAGCTGGGCCCGCGACACCTGCCTGCTCATCTGCTTGATAATCGCCAGCTGAGCCGCGCGACACCTGCCTGCTCATCTGCTTGATAATCGCCAGCTGGGCCGCGCGACACCTGCCTGCTCATCTGCTTGATAATCGCCAGCTGAGCCGCGCGACACCTGCCTGCTCATCTGCTTGATAATCGACAGCTGAGCCGCGCGACACCTGCCTGCTCATCTGCTTGATAATCGCCAGCTGAGCCGCGCGACACCTGCCTGCTCATCTGCTTGATAATCGCCAGCTGAGCCCGCGCGACACCTGCCTGCTCATCTGTGATAATCGCCAGCTGAGCCGCGCGACACCTGCCTGCTCATCTGCTTGATAATCGCCAGCTGAGCCGCGTGACACCTGCCTGCTCATCTGTGATAATCGCCAGCTGAGCCGCGCGACACCTGCCTGCTCATCTGCTTGATAATCGACAGCTGAGGCGCGCGACACCTGCCTGCTCATCTGCTTGATAATCGCCAGCTGAGCCGCGCGACACCTGCCTGCTCATCTGCTTGATAATCGACAGCTGAGCCGCGCGACACCTGCCTGCTCATCTGCTTGATAATCGACAGCTGAGCCCGCGACACCTGCCTGCTCATCTGTGATAATCGACAGCTGAGCCCGCGCGACACCTGCCTGCTCATCTGCTTGATAATCGCCAGCTGCGCCGCGCGACACCTGCCTGCTCATCTGCTTGATAATCGCCAGCTGAGCCGCGCGACACCTGCCTGCTCATCTGCTTGATAATCGGCCAGCTGGCCGCGCGACACCTGCCTGCTCATCTGCTTGATAATCGACAGCTGAGCCGCGCGACACCTGCCTGCTCATCTGCTTGATAATCGCCAGCTGAGCGCGTGACACCTGCCTGCTCATCTGCTTGATAATCGACAGCTGAGCCGCGCGACACCTGCCTGCTCATCTGCTTGATAATCGCCAGCTGAGCCGCGT
Source organism: Bos mutus (assembly GCF_027580195.1). Classification (NCBI taxonomy): domain Eukaryota; kingdom Metazoa; phylum Chordata; class Mammalia; order Artiodactyla; family Bovidae; genus Bos; species Bos mutus. The sequence goes on from NW_027219257.1 coordinate 2,172, forward strand.
GACACCTGCCTGCTCATCTGATTGATAATCGCCAGCTGAGCCCGCGACACCTGCCTGCTCATCTGATTGATAATCGCCAGCTGAGCGGCGCGACACCTGCCTGCTCATCTGCTTGATAATCGCCAGCTGGCGCGCGCGACACCTGCCTGCTCATCTGCTTGATAATCGCCAGCTGGGCCGCGCGACACCTGCCTGCTCATCTGCTTGATGTCGACAGCTGGGCCGCGCGACACCTGCCTGCTCATCTGCTTGATAATCGCCAGCTGAGCCCGCGCGACACCTGCCTGCTCATCTGCTTGATAATCGCCAGCTGAGCCGCGCGACACCTGCCTGCTCATCTGCTTGATAATCGCCAGCTGAGCCGCGCGACACCTGCCTGCTCATCTGCTTGATAATCGCCAGCTGAGCCCGCGCGACACCTGCCTGCTCATCTGCTTGATAATCGCCAGCTGAGCCGCGCGACACCTGCCTGCTCATCTGCTTGACTGTCGCCAGCTGAGCGCGCGACACCTGCCTGCTCATCTGCTTGATAATCGCCAGCTGAGCCACGCGACACCTGCCTGCTCATCTGCTTGATAATCGCCAGCTGGGCGGCGCGACACCTGCCTTCTCATCTGCTTGATAATCGCCAGCTGAGCCGCGCGACACCTGCCTGCTCATCTGCTTGATAATCGCCAGCTGCCCCGCGCGACACCTGCCTGCTCATCTGCTTGATAATCGCCAGCTGAGCGCGCGACACCTGCCTGCTCATCTGCTTGATAATCGCCAGCTGAGCCGCGCGACACCTGCCTGCTCATCTGCTTGATAATCGCCAGCTGAGCCGCGCGACACCTGCCTGCTCATCTGCTTGATAATCGAGCCAGCTGAGCCGGCGACACCTGCCTGCTCATCTGCTTGATAATCGCCAGCTGAGCGGCGCGACACCTGCCTGCTCATCTGCTTGATAATCGCCCAGCTGAGCGCGCGCGACACCTGCCTGCTCATCTGCTTGATAATCGCCAGCTGAGCCCGCGCGACACCTGCCTGCTCATCTGCTTGATAATCGCCAGCTGAGCCGCGCGACACCTGCCTGCTCATCTGCTTGATAATCGCCAGCTGGGCCGCGCGACACCTGCCTGCTCATCTGCTTGATAATCGCCAGCTGAGCCGCGCGACACCTGCCTGCTCATCTGCTTGATAATCGCCAGCTGAGCCGCGCGACACCTGCCTGCTCATCTGCTTGATAATCGACAGCTGGGCCCCGCGACACCTGCCTGCTCATCTGCTTGATAATCGCCAGCTGAGCCGCGCGACACCTGCCTGCTCATCTGCTTGATAATCGCCAGCTGAGCCGCGCGACACCTGCCTGCTCATCTGATTGATAATCGCCAGCTGAACCGCGTGCGACACCTGCCTGCTCATCTGCTTGATAATCGCCAGCTGGGCCGCGCGACACCTGCCTGCTCATCTGCTTGATAATCGACAGCTGGGCCGCGCGACACCTGCCTGCTCATCTGCTTGATAATCGCCAGCTGAGCCCGCGACACCTGCCTGCTCATCTGCTTGATAATCGCCAGCTGAGCCGCGCGACACCTGCCTGCTCATCTGCTTGATTGATAATCGCCCAGCTGAGCGCGCGCGACACCTGCCTGCTCATCTGCTTGATAATCGCCAGCTGAGCCGCGTGACACCTGCCTGCTCATCTGCTTGATAATCGACAGCTGAGCGCGCGACACCTGCCTGCTCATCTGCTTGATAATCGACAGCTGAGCCCGCGACACCTGCCTGCTCATCTGCTTGATAATCGCCAGCTGAGCCGCGCGACACCTGCCTGCTCATCTGATTGATAATCGCCAGCTGAGCGGCGACACCTGCCTGCGACGACCTGCCTGCTCATCTGATTGATAATCGCCAGCTGAGCCCGCGCGACACCTGCCTGCTCATCTGCTTGATAATCGCCAGCTGAGCCAGCGCGACACCTGCCTGCTCATCTGTGATCGACAGCTGCTGAGCGCGCGACACCTGCCTGCTCATCTGCTTGATAATCGCCAGCTGAGCCCGCGACACCTGCCTGCTCATCTTTTGATAATCGCCAGCTGAACCCCGCGACACCTGCCTGCTCATCTGATTGATAATCGCCAGCTGGGCCGCGCGACACCTGCCTGCTCATCTGATTGATAATCGCCAGCTGAGCCCCGCGACACCTGCCTGCTCATCTGTGATAATCGACAGCTGGGCGCGACGACACCTGCCTGCTCATCTTCTGATAATCGACAGCTGGGCCGCGCGACACCATAATCGCCAGCTGGGCCCGGCGACACCTGCCTGCTCATCTGCTTGATAATCGCCAGCTGGGCCCGCGACACCTGCCTGCTCATCTGATTGATAATGGCCAGCTGAGCCCGGCGACACCTGCCTGCTCATCTGCTTGATAAATCGACAGCTGAGCCACGGCACCTGCCTGCTCATCTGATTCGCCAGCTGAGCCGCGTGACACCTGCCTGCTCATCTGTTGATAATCGACACCTGCGCGACACCTGCCTGTTCATCTGCTTGATTGTCG
>NW_027219258.1:0-7653 GCF_027580195.1 Bos mutus
CGTGATCAGTGTATGTATGATCCCGTGATCAGTGCATGATCAGCGCGTGATCAGTGCATGATCAGCCACGTGATCAGTGCATGATCAGGCCCGTGATCAGTGCATGATCAGCCACGTGATCAGTGCATGATCAGCCGCGTGATCAGTGCATGATCAGCCCGTGATCAGTGCATGATCAGCCACGTGATCAGTGCATGATCCGCGTGATCAGTGCATGATCAGTGCCGCATCAGTGTGATCAGTGCGTGATCAGCCCGTGATCAGTGCATGATCAGCCGCGTGATCAGTGCATGATCAGCCGCGTGATCAGTGCATGATCATCAGCCGCGTGATCAGTGCATGATCAGCCCGCGTGATCAGTGCATGATCAGTCGCGTGATCAGTGCATGATCAGCCACGTGATCAGTGCATGATCAGCCACGTGATCAGTGCATGATCAGGCGCGTGATCAGTGCATGATCAGCCGCGTGATCAGTGCATGATCAGCCACGTGATCAGTGCATGATCAGGCATGTGATCAGTGCATGATCAGCCACGTGATCAGTGCATGATCAGCCACGTGATCAGTGCATGCATGATCAGCCGCGTGATCAGTGCATGATCAGTCACGTGATCAGTGCATGATCAGCCGCGTGATCAGTGCATGATCAGCCGCGTGATCAGTGCATGATCAGATCGCGTGATCGTGTGTGATGATGTGCATGTGTGTGTGCATGATCAGTCACGTGATCAGTGCATGATCAGCCCGTGATCAGTGCATGATCAGCCACGTGATCAGTGCATGATCAGCCACGTGATCAGTGCATGATCAGCCACGTGATCAGTGCATGATCAGCAGTCGCGTGATCAGTGCATGATCAGCCGCGTGATCAGTGCATGATCAGCCCGCGTGATCAGTGCATGATCAGCCACGTGATCAGTGCATGATCAGCAGTCGTGATCAGTGCATGATCAGTGCGTGATCAGTGCATGATCAGCCGCGTGATCAGTGCATGATCAGCCACGTGATCAGTGCATGATCAGCCACGTGATCAGTGCATGATCAGCCATCGCGTGATCAGTGCATGATCAGTCACGTGTGATCAGTGCATGATCAGCCGCGTGATCAGTGCATGATCAGTCCGCGTGATCAGTGCATGATCAGCCCGTGATCAGTGCATGATCAGCCACGTGATCAGTGCATGATCAGCGCGTGATCAGTGCATGATCAGCCACGTGATCAGTGCATGATCATCAGGCGTGAGTCATGTGCATGACGTGATCGCGTGATCAGTGTGATCAGTGATGATCAGCCACGTGATCAGTGCATGATCAGCCACGTGATCAGTGCATGATCAGCCGCGTGATCAGTGCATGATCAGCCACGTGATCAGTGCATGATCAGCCCGTGCGTGATCAGTGCATGATCAGCCACGTGATGATCAGTGCATGATCAGCCCCGTGATCAGTGCATGATCAGCCGCGTGATCAGTGCATGATCAGCCACGTGATCAGTGCATGATCAGCCACGTGATCAGTGCATGATCAGCCACGTGATCAGTGCATGATCAGTGCGTGATCAGTGCATGATCAGTCGCGTGATCAGTGCATGATCAGCCACGTGATCAGTGCATGATCAGCCACGTGATCAGTGCATGATCAGCCGTGATCAGTGCATGATCAGCGCGTGATCAGTGCATGATCAGCCGCGTGATCAGTGCATGATCAGCCACGTGATCAGTGCATGATCAGCCGCGTGATCAGTGCATGATCAGCCACGTGATCAGTGCATGATCAGCCGCGTGATCAGTGCATGATCAGCCGCGTGATCAGTGCATGATCAGCCACGTGATCAGTGCATGATCAGCCACGTGATCAGTGCATGATCAGTCCGCGTGATCAGTGCATGATCAGTCAGCCGTGTGAGTGCATGATCGCCACGTGATCGTGTGCATGATCAGCCACGTGATCAGTGCATGATCAGCCCGTGATCAGTGCATGATCAGTCATCGTGATCAGTGATCAGTCACGTGATCAGTGCATGATCAGTGCGTGATCAGTGCATGATCAGCCACGTGATCAGTGCATGATCAGGCCGCGTGATCAGTGCATGATCAGCCACGTGATCAGTGCATGATCAGCCACGTGATCAGTGCATGATCAGCCACGTGATCAGTGCATGATCAGCCGCGTGATCAGTGCATGATCAGTCGCGTGATCAGTGCATGATCAGCCGCGTGATCAGTGCATGATCAGCCACGTGATCAGTGCATGATCAGGTCGCGTGATCAGTGCATGATCAGCCACGTGATCAGTGCATGATCAGCCACGTGATCAGTGCATGATCAGCCACGTGATCAGTGCATGATCAGCCCGTGATCAGTGCATGATCAGCCACGTGATCATCAGTGTGCATGATCAGTGCATGATCAGCCGTGATCAGTGCATGATCAGCCGCGTGATCAGTGCATGATCAGTCGCGTGATCAGTGCATGATCAGCCACGTGATCAGTGCATGATCAGTCAGCGTGATCAGTGCATGATCAGTCACGTGATCAGTGCATGATCAGCCCGTGATCAGTGCATGATCAGCCCGTGATCAGTGTGCATGATCAGTCACGTGATCAGTGCATGATCAGCCGCGTGATCAGTGCATGATCAGCCGCGTGATCAGTGCATGATCAGTCGTGTGATCGTGCGTGATCAGTGCATGATCAGCCACGTGATCAGTGCATGATCAGCCCCGTGATCAGTGCATGATCAGCCCGTGATCAGTGCATGATCAGCGCGTGATCAGTGCATGATCAGCCACGTGATCAGTGCATGATCAGCCGCGTGATCAGTGCATGATCATCAGTCCGTGATCAGTGCATGATCCGTGATCAGTGTGATCAGTGCATGATCAGCCACGTGATCAGTGCATGATCAGCCGCGTGATCAGTGCATGATCAGCCCGCGTGATCAGTGCATGATCAGCCACGTGATCAGTGCATGATCAGTCACGTGATCAGTGCATGATCAGTCACGTGATCAGTGCATGATCAGCCACGTGATCAGTGCATGATCAGCCACGTGATCAGTGCATGATCAGCCACGTGATCAGTGCATGATCAGCCCGCGTGATCAGTGCATGATCAGCCGCGTGATCAGTGCATGATCAGCCCGCGTGATCAGTGCATGATCAGCCGCGTGATCAGTGCATGATCAGTGATCGTGATCAGTGCATGATCAGTGCATGTGATCAGCCGTGATCAGTGCATGATCAGCCACGTGATCGTGTGCATGATCAGTCCGCGTGATCAGTGCATGATCAGCCCGTGATCAGTGCATGATCAGCCCACGTGATCAGTGCATGATCAGCCGCGTGATCAGTGCATGATCAGCCCGCGTGATCAGTGCATGATCAGCCACGTGATCAGTGCATGATCAGCCACGTGATCAGTGCATGATCAGCCGCGTGATCAGTGCATGATCAGTCGCGTGATCAGTGCATGATCAGCCACGTGATCAGTGCATGATCAGCCACGTGATCAGTGCATGATCAGTCAGCGTGATCAGTGCATGATCAGCCACGTGATCAGTGCATGATCAGCCACGTGATCAGTGCATGATCAGCCACGTGATCAGTGCATGTCATCGTGATCAGTGCGTGATCAGCACGTGATCATGCATGATCAGCCACGTGATCAGTGCATGATCAGCCACGTGATCAGTGCATGATCAGCCACGTGATCAGTGCATGATCAGCCACGTGATCAGTGCATGATCAGCCGCGTGATCAGTGCATGATCAGCCACGTGATCAGTGCATGATCAGTCGCGTGATCAGTGCATGATCAGCCACGTGATCAGTGCATGATCAGCCACGTGATCAGTGCATGATCAGCCCGTGATCAGTGCATGATCAGCCGCGTGATCAGTGCATGATCAGTCGCGTGATCAGTGTGCATGATCAGCCGCGTGATCAGTGCATGATCAGCCACGTGATCAGTGCATGATCAGCCACGTGATCAGTGCATGATCAGCCGCGTGATCAGTGCATGATCATCAGCCCGTGATCAGTGCATGATCAGATCAGCGTGTGCATCAGTGCATGATCAGCCACGTGATCAGTGCATGATCAGCCGTGATCAGTGCATGATCAGCCACGTGATCAGTGCATGATCAGTGCGTGATCAGTGCAGTGATGATCAGCCCGCGTGATCAGTGCATGATCAGCCACGTGATCAGTGCATGATCAGCCGCGTGATCAGTGCATGATCAGCCGCGTGATCAGTGCATGATCAGTCGTGATCAGTGCATGATCAGCCCGCGTGATCAGTGCATGATCAGCCCGTGATCAGTGCATGATCAGCCACGTGTGATCAGTGCATGATCAGCCACGTGATCAGTGCATGATCAGCCACGTGATCAGTGCATGATCAGCCACGTGATCAGTGCATGATCAGCCGCGTGATCAGTGCATGATCAGCCACGTGATCAGTGCATGATCAGCCGCGTGATCAGTGCATGATCAGTCCGTGATCAGTGCATGATCAGCCACGTGATCAGTGCATGATCAGCCACGTGATCAGTGCATGATCAGCCACGTGATCAGTGTGCATGATCAGCCACGTGATCAGTGCATGATCAGCCACGTGATCAGTGCATGATCAGCCCGCGTGATCAGTGCATGATCAGCGTGCGTGATCAGTGCATGATGATCAGCCGCGTGATCAGTGCATGATCAGCCGCGTGATCAGTGCATGATCAGCCGCGTGATCAGTGCATGATCATGTCAGTGATGCGTGATCAGTGCATGATCAGATCGCGTGATCAGTGCATGATCAGCCCACGTGATCAGTGCATGATCAGCCGCGTGATCAGTGCATGATCAGCCACGTGATCAGTGCATGATCAGCCGCGTGATCAGTGCATGATCAGCCGCGTGATCAGTGCATGATCAGTCACGTGATCAGTGTGCATGATCAGCCACGTGATCAGTGCATGATCAGCCCGTGATCAGTGCATGATCAGCCACGTGATCAGTGCATGATCAGCCGCGTGATCAGTGCATGATCAGCCACGTGATGTGTGCATGATCAGCCACGTGATCAGTGCATGATCAGCCGCGTGATCAGTGCATGATCAGCCACGTGATCAGTGCATGATCAGCCACGTGATCAGTGCATGATCAGCCACGTGATCAGTGCATGATCAGTCCGCGTGATCAGTGCATGATCAGCCGCGTGATCAGTGCATGATCAGCGCGTCGTGCATCAGTGCATGATCAGCGCGTGATCAGTGCATGATCAGCCGCGTGATCAGTGCATGATCAGCCACGTGATCAGTGCATGATCAGCCGCGTGATCAGTGCATGATCAGCCCGCGTGATCAGTGCATGATCAGCCGCGTGATCAGTGCATGATCAGCCACGTGATCAGTGCATGATCAGCCACGTGATCAGTGCATGATCAGCCGCGTGATCAGTGCATGATCAGCCGCGTGATCAGTGCATGATCATCCGCGTGATCAGTGCATGATCAGCCCGTGATCAGTGCATGATCAGCCGCGTGATCAGTGCATGATCAGTCACGTGATCAGTGCATGATCAGCTTCGCGTGATCAGTGCATGATCAGCCCGTGATCAGTGCATGATCAGCCGCGTGATCAGTGTGCATGATCAGCCACGTGATCAGTGCATGATCAGCCGCGTGATCAGTGCATGATCAGTCGCGTGATCAGTGCATGATCAGCCGCGTGATCAGTGCATGATCAGCCACGTGATCAGTGCATGATCAGCCACGTGATCAGTGCATGATCAGCCGCGTGATCAGTGCATGATCAGCCGCGTGATCAGTGCATGATCATGATCAGCCACGTGATCAGTGCATGATCAGCCGCGTGATCAGTGCATGATCAGCCGCGTGATCAGTGCATGATCAGCCACGTGATCAGTGCATGATCAGCCACGTGATCAGTGCATGATCAGCCGCGTGATCAGTGCATGATCAGCGCGTGATCAGTGCATGATCAGCCACGTGATCAGTGCATGATCAGCCACGTGATCAGTGTGCATGATCAGCCGCGTGATCAGTGCATGATCAGCCACGTGATCAGTGCATGATCAGCCACGTGATCAGTGCATGATCAGCCACGTGATCAGTGCATGATCAGCCGCGTGATCAGTGTGCATGTCAGCCCGCGTGATCAGTGCATGATCAGCCACGTGATCAGTGCATGATCAGCCACGTGATCAGTGCATGATCAGCCGCGTGATCAGTGCATGATCAGCCGCGTGATCAGTGCATGATCAGCCGCGTGATCAGTGCATGATCAGTTGCGCGTGATCAGTGCATGATCAGCCGCGTGATCGGTGCATGATCAGCCCGTGATCAGTGCATGATCAGCCGCGTGATCAGTGCATGATCAGCCACGTGATCAGTGCATGATCAGCCGCGTGATCAGTGCATGATCAGCCCCGTGATCAGTGCATGATCAGCCGCGTGATCAGTGCATGATCAGCCGCGTGTGATCAGTGCATGATCGTGATCAGTGTGCGTGATCAGTGCGTGATCAGTGCATGTGATCGTGATCAGTGCATGATCAGCCGCGTGATCAGTGCATGATCAGTCACGTGATCGGTGTATGATCAGCCACGTGATCAGTGCATGATCAGCCGCGTGATCAGTGCATGATCAGTCGCGTGATCAGTGCATGATCAGCCACGTGATCAGTGCATGATCAGTCCGCGTGATCAGTGATGATCAGCCCGTGATCAGTGCATGATCAGCCGCGTGATCAGTGCATGATCAGTCGCGTGATCAGTGCATGATCAGTGTGCGTGATCAGTGCATGATCAGCCACGTGATCAGTGCATGATCAGCCCGCGTGATCAGTGCATGTGCATGATCAGTCCCGTGATCAGTGCATGATCAGCCACGTGATCAGTGCATGATCAGCCACGTGATCAGTGCATGATCAGTGCGTGATCAGTGCGTGATCAGTCAGTGCGTGATCAGTGTGCATGATCAGCCGCGTGATCAGTGCATGATCAGCCACGTGATCAGTGCATGATCAGCCGCGTGATCAGTGCATGATCAGCCCGTGATCGTGATCAGTGCATGATCAGCCGCGTGATCAGTGCATGATCAGCCACGTGATCAGTGCATGATCAGCCGCGTGATCAGTGCATGATCAGCCACGTGATCAGTGCATGATCAGCACGTGATCAGTGCATGATCAGCCACGTGATCAGTGCATGATCAGTCGCGTGATCAGTGCATGATCAGCACGTGATCAGTGCATGATCAGGCCGTGATCAGTGATCAGTGCGTGATCAGTCATGATCACGTGATCAGTGCATGATCAGCCGCGTGATCAGTGCATGATCAGTCGCGTGATCAGTGCATGATCAGCCCGCGTGATCAGTGCATGATCAGCCGCGTGATCAGTGCATGATCAGCCGCGTGATCAGTGCATGATCAGTCGCGTGATCGGTGCATGATCAGCCCGCGTGATCAGTGCATGATCAGCCGCGTGATCAGTGATCATCCGTGATCAGCCCGTGATCAGTGCATGATCAGCCGCGTGATCAGTGCATGATCAGCCACGTGATCAGTGCATGATCAGCCCGTGATCAGTGCATGATCAGTCGCGTGATCAGTGCATGATCAGCCGTGATCAGTGCATGGTC
>NW_027219259.1:0-7097 GCF_027580195.1 Bos mutus
AAGCAATAATCATGGAGGACAAGCGAATCCGCAGCTCAGCAGGGAAAATCATCAGCTGGGCAAACAGAATCCCCGCTCAGAAGGCAATAATCATGGAGATGGCAAGCAGGGAAAACCCCCTGCACAGCGGCAATAAATTGGGGCTGACCAAGCAGGGAAAACCGGCTCAGCATCAATAATCAAAAGCTGAGCAGGCAGGGAAAAACCCCCGGGTCAGCGGCAATAAATATGGAGCTGATCAAGCGGGTCCCCGCTCGCGGTAATCCCGGCTGGCAGGCAGGAATCCGGCCCCAGCATGCAGTATTCAAAAAAACCCGGAGGCAGGGAATCCCGCACAGGGGGAAAAACTGGGCTGAAGGCTGTAAGTGGATAAACAAGCCCCAAAACCTGACTCACCCCCTCCTCTTGGGACTGAGCGGGGACAAAAGCTCAGCATGCCCCAAACAAAAAGCTGGAGGGGAATCCGCACCCAGGCAGTAATCATCGAGCTGGCAAGCGGAATCACGCAGCTCGCCGCAATAAACATGGAGATGGGAAAACGGAATCCCCCGCTCAGCAGGCAATAAATATGGAGCTGAGAAACAGAATCACGCACCTCAGCTCAATAATCAAGCTGAGCACAGGAATCCACTCAGCATAATCCCCCCAAACCTGGGGAGGCAGGATCCGCCAGCGAGGAATAATCTGGAGCTGATGGCTGAATGAAATGGATAAAAAAGACTCAAATCCCGTTCTCGCGGCTCCTCTCGGGGCGGGCGGGGCTTTTCGCAGCTCGCCAATAATCAAAAACTGGGCAGGCAGGGAAACACGCAGCTCACAGGCAGTAATCATGGGCTGAGCAAAACAGGTATCCCCCCGCTCAGCAGGGGTAATCATGGAGATGAGCAAACAGAATCCCAGCTCAGCAGGTAATAAACATGGAGCTGAGCAAACGAAAACACGAATCACATCAATCTGAAAAAGCTGAGCAGGCAGGAAACCACAGCTCCCGGCAAAAAATGGGCTGGCAAGCAGGGAAACACCCGCTCGGGGGGCAATAATCATGGGCTGACAAACAGAATCAAGCTCAGCAGGCAATAATCTGGAGCTGAGCAAGCAGGGAAACCGCAGCACAGCAGGCAATAATCATGGGGCTGAAGGCTGAATGAATGGGAAAAAAACTCAAATCCGTGACCCCGCCAGCTCCCTCTTGGGGGGGGCGGGCTAATTAAAAGCTCAGCAGGAATAATCTGCGGGTGGCAAAAACAGGGAAACACCACTCGCAGGCAAAAACATGGAGCTGACAAGCGGAAACCAGCTCGCCAAAATCAAAAAAAACGGGCGGCGGGGAAACAGCTCAGCAGGCAAAAACATGGAGCTGAGAAAGCGAATCCGGCTCAGCGGCAATAATCGGGAAAAACAAGCAGGGAAACCCCCGCTCAGCAGGAATAATCTGGAGATGAGCAAGCAGGAATCACCCCGTTCAGCAGGCAATAAATATAGCAGAAGCAGGGAAACCGCAGCTCTCTAATCAAAAACCTGAGCAGGAGGGAAACCAGCTCGCGGGCAATAAATATGGAGCTGAAAGCAGGAAAAGGCTCAGCAGGCTAATCATGGAATGAGCAAACAGGAATCCCCCAGCTCAGCAGGCAAAAAACATGGAGATGAGCAAGCAGGAATCCCGTTAGCAGGGAAAAAAATGGGGCTGGAAAACAGGGGTCACGGCTGCATGCAATAATCAGAAGCTGGGCAGGCAGGGGGAAAACCCCCCTCAGCAGGCAATAAAGGGGCTGAGAAAGCAGGAATCCCCCCTCAGCAGACAAAAAATGGGATGACAAGCAGAATCCCGGGTCAGCAGGGTAATCATGGAATGAGCGGCAGGGAAAACCCCACTCAGAATGCTCTCCGAACCGGCAGGCGGAATCCCCCCCAACGCAGGCAATAATCATGGGCTGAAGGCTGTAATGGGGGATAATCGCTCAAATCCGTGACTGGCCCCCCCTCTCCCGGGACTGAGCAGGCCATCGCGGGTCAGGGGAGAATCCGGGGGGAAAGAGCAAGCGGGAAACACCCGGGTCGGGAGGGAATAACATGGAGCGGCGCGGGGTCCCCGCTCAGCCAATAAACAAAAAGCGAGCGGCAGAATCCCCGCAGCTCAGCAGGGAATAAACGGAATGAGAAGCAGGAATCAAGGCTCGCATGCAATAATTGGGATGAGCAAGCAGGGAAAAGCGGCTCAGCGGGGATAAATATGGACTGATCAAGCAGGGGAAACACGCAGTTCTGCAGGCAATAAATATGGGCTGAGCAAAACGGAAACACCCCGCTCAGCAAAAAATCAAAAAAGCGGGGCAGGCAGGAATCCACAGCTCAGCAGGCAAAAATATGGGCGATCAAACAGGGAAACACCAGCTCAGCGGCTAATCATGGGCTGACAAAACAGGGGTCCCCAGCTCAGCAGGCTAATCAAAGGGGCTGACGGGCGGTATCCGCGCTCAGCAGGCAAAATCAAAACGTTGAGCAGGCAGAACCCGCAGGTCATAACAATCCGCCTGAGCAGGCAGAATCCGCCCCCGCAGGCAATAATCAGGAGCTGAAGGGTGTAATAAGTGGATAACGCTCAAATCCGTGGGCTCGGGCCCGGCCCTCCGGGACTGGCAGGCACTAATTGGGGTCACAAACAATCATGGGAAAGAGCAAACAGGAAACCACCAGCGGAATAATCATGGGCTGAGCAAGCGGAATACCCGCTCGCGGCAATAAACGGGGGAAAGGGCAAGCGGAATCCTGCAACGGGGAAAATATGGAGCTGGCAAGCAGGAATGCAGCTCAGCTGCAGTCGAAGCTGAGCAGGCAGGAATCCGCGGCTCGTAGGCAAAAAAAGGGCTGATCAAGCAGGAATCCGCCTCGGGAAAAACCACCGACTGAAGGCGGGGGTCCCCTCGCATCAAACTCCCGCCCGACACAGGGAAACACCCCCTCAGCAGGCTAATCAGGAGCTGAAGGAATGGGAAATGGATTGAGCTCAAATCCGTACCCGCCCCCCTCCTCTCTCCGGGCGGCAGGCACTATTCGCAGCTCAGCTGCAATAATCAAAAACGGCAGGCAGGAATCCCCCGCTCAGCGGCAGTAATCTGGGCTGAGCAAGCGGTATCCCCGCTCGAAGGGAATAATCTGGAATGAGCAAGCGGAATCCGCCAGCTCAGCGGGAAAAAACTGGAGCTGAACGCAGGGTCCGCAGATCGCCTGCAATACTGAAGAAGCTGACAAGGGGGAAAAGCGGGTCGCCCCGGCAATAAAATGGGCCCGGCAAGCAGGGAAACCGCAGCTCGGGGCAATAATCATGGAGCTGACAAGCGGAATCCCGCTCAGCAGGCAATAATCATGGAGCTGAGCAAAAAGGTCCGCCACAGGCAATAATCCCTTGGGGGTGAACGTAATAAAATGGATAAGCAGACTCAAATCCTGACTCAGCGCTCTCTCTGGGCCAAAAGGGGACAATTACACGTCGCGGAATCTCATGCAGATGAGCAAGCGGGAAACCCGCCGGGTCGCGGGGTAATTGGGCGACAAGCAGGGTCCAAGCTCACATAAATAAAAAACTGGCAGGCGAATCACCGCTCGGGCAATCAAGCTGAAAGCAGGAATCCTCCCCAAAAATTAAAAGCTGACAGGCAGAACCCGCAGCTCGCGGCAAAAATCATGGAGCTGGGAAAACGGGGAAACCGCGCTCAGCAGACAATAATCGGGGAAAGACAAGCGGGAAACCAGCTCCGCGGCTAATCGTAGTGAGCAAGCGGGTCGCGTCGCGGCAAAATATGGGCGAGCAACAGGAATCACGCAGCTCCAAAGCAAATCAAAGCTGAGCGGGGGGAAACCGGCTCAGCCAATAATCATGGAAGGCAGGCGGAATCCAACTCGTCAAAACTCCCAAGCGTGACAGGCGGAAACCCCCCACAGGCAATAATCATGGGTGAAAGGGTTAATGAATGGGTAATCAGACTCAAATCCGTGCTCAGCCCCTCTCCGGGACTGAGCAGGCCTATCCCCGCTGAAACAAAAATTTGGAGATGAGCAAGCAGGGAAACAGCTCAGCAGGCAAATCAGGAGCTGAGCAAGCGGGGTCAAAACAGCTCAGAAAGGGAATAATCATGGGGATGGCAAACAGGAATCACGCTACAGCAGGCATAAATATGGGCGGCAAGCGGAATCCGCGCTCGGGATGCAAAAAAAAAGCTGAGCAGGCGGAATCAGCGCTCAGGGAATAAAAATGGAGCTGATCAACGAATCACCGGGTCCGCGGGCAAAATTTCCCCGGGGTGAGCGGCGGGGAAACCGCAACTCGCTCAATCCCCGACCTGGCAGGCGGATCCGCCCGGGCAATAATCGGGCCCAGGCTGAAAATGGATAAGCAAGCTCCCAAAACCGTGCTCACCCCGGGTCCCTCTCGGGACTGAGCAGGCACAAATTCAAAACTCGGGGAATAATCAAAAAGCTGAGCGGCGGGGAAACACGCAGCTCAGCAGGCAGTAATCATCGGGAGCAAGCAGGAAAAAACCGCAGCTCAGCACCAATAATCATGGGGATGAAAAGCAGGAATCACGCTTCCGGAATAAATATGGAGCTGGAAAAAGGGGTCAGCGCTAGCATGCAATAATCAAAAACTGAGCAGGCAGGAATCACGCAACTCCATGCAATCTCCAGACCCGAGCAGGCAGGAATCCCCAAAAAAGCAGGCTAACAGGGCTGTCTTTAAGGTGGGTAAGCAGACTCAAATCCAGACTCACGGCTCCCCTCTCGGGCGGCCTTCGCGCTCAGCAAGCAATAAACACGGAGATGAGCAAACAGGGAAACACCAGCTCAGCAGGCAATAATCATGGGCTGAGCAAGCAGGAAACCAAAACTCAGCATGAATAATCACAAAAACTGAGCAGGCAGAATCACGCAGCTCAGCGGTAAAAATTTTGGAAGGGGGCAGGAATCCGCTGCTCGCGGGCAATAATCAAAAAGCTGAGGCGGGAGGAATCCCCAGCTCGGGGGGAATAATCATGGAGATAACAAGCGGAATCACGCTGCTCAGCGGCAATAAATATGGAGCTGAGCAAGCAGGATCCCCCAGCTCAGCATGCAATAATCAAGAAACCCGGGAGGCAGGGAAACCCGCCCCGCTCAACCCGGCAATAATCGTGGAGATGAGCAAGCAGGGAAACACAGAGCAGCAATTCAAAAAACTGAGCAAGCGGAATCCGCAGCTCGAGGCAATAATCCGGGAATGGCGGCGAATCCCCCGCTTTCTCAGCGGCAAAAATATGGGCTGGGGCAAGCGGAATCGCGCTCAGCAGGCAATAATCGTGGCTGAGCGGGAGAAATCACGCAGCTCAGCAGGCAATAATCATGGAGATGAGCAAGGAATCAGCCACAGCGGGGGCAATAAATATGGGCTGAAAAAAGCAGGAATCCGCGCCTCGCTGCAATAATCAAAAAACTGAGCAGGGAGGAATCAGCCCCGCTCAGCGGCGAAACATGGAGCAAAAGCAGGGAAACACGCAGCTCAGCGGCAATAATTGGGAAAGGGCGGGAGAATCACCCGCTCGCAGGCAAAATCGGGAATGACAGGAATCCCCCGTTCAGCGGCAATAAATATGGGCAGCAAACAGAGATCACGCAGCTCGCATGCAATAATCAAAAAGCTGAGTAGGCGGAATTCGCAGCTCAGCAGGCCCCATGGGCTGAAAGCAGAATGCCCTGGGAAAAAAATCATGGAATGAGCAAGCAGGAATCACCCGCTCAGCAGGCAATTCCTGGAGATGAGCAGGCGGGGAAACCGCCTCAGCATGCAGTACTCACAGACCGGCAGGCAGGAATCCAACAGCAGGCAAAATCATGGACTGAAGCTGTAAGAAATGGATAATCAGCTCAAATCCTTTACTCAGCGGTCCTTTCCCGGGGTGAGCAGGCACTTCGCAGCTCAGCAAGCAATAATCTGGGGATGAGCAAGCGGGGAAACACGCAGCTCGGGAGGGGGAATATGGCACAGCAGGGAAACACGCAGCTCAGAAAGGGAATAATCGGAGATGAGCAAGCAGGAAACCCCGCTGCCAACAGGCAATAAATATGGGGCTGCCAAAAACGGAATCCCCAGCTCCCTGCAAAATCAGAAGCTGGCAGGCGGAAACCGCGGGTCACGGCAAAAAAATGGAGCTGATCAAGCAGGAATCCGCTCCCCGTAATCCCGAGCTGGGCAGGCGGGAATGCAAATCGCCCGTATTCAAAAAACCTGAGCAGGCGGAAACCCAAAACAGGCAATAATCTGGGCTGAGGCTGTAATGAAGTGGATAACAACTCAAATCCATGACTCCGGCTCCTCTCCCGGGACGGCAGGCAAATGGGCCCGCCCCTAAAAAAGCTGAGCAGGCGGGGAAACCCCGCTCAGCAGCGGTAATCATCGAGCTGAGCAAGCAGAATCACGCCTCGCCGCAATAAACATGGAGATGAAAGCAGGAATCACGCCTCAGCGGCAAAAATATGGGCTGGGAAAACGGAATCCCCCGCACCTCAGCTAAAAAATCAAAAGCTGAGCGCGGGAAACCGCCCCCGCATGCAATCTCCGACCTGAGCAGGCGGAATCCCCAACAGCGGCAAAAATTAGGGCATGGCTGTAATGAGTGGGTAAACAGACTCAAATCCGTTCTCCGGCTCCTCTCGGGGCCGGAGCAGGCCAATTCGCAGCTCCCTGCAATAATCAAAAAGCAGCAGGCAGGAATCCGCGCTCAGCAGGCGGGAATCTGGAGCTAGAACGGTATCCGCAGCTCGGGGGGAATAATCATGGAGATGAGCAAGCGGAATCACCCGGGGTCAGCGGTAATAAACGGGCTGACAAAGGGAAAACACCCCGATCCCTGCAATTTAAAAACCCGGCGGCAGGAATCCGCAGCTCAGCAGGCTTTTGGGCTGACAAACAGGGAAACACGCAGCTCAGGAGGCAATAATCATGGAGCTGACAAACGGAATCCCCGCTCGCAGGCTAATCTGGACTGAGCAAGCAGAATCCCCGCACAGCGGGGAAAATCATGGGGCAAGGCTTTTGAAGTGGATAAGCAGACTCAAATCCCTGCTCA
>NW_027219260.1:0-7559 GCF_027580195.1 Bos mutus
TCATCTGCTGATAATCGCCAGCTGAGCCCGCGACACCTGCCCGCTCATCTGCCTGATAATCGCCAGCTGAGCCGCCGCGACACCTGCCCGCTCATCTGCTTGATAATCGCCAGCTGAGCCGGCGCGACACCTGCCCGCTCATCTGCTTGATAATCGCCAGCTGAGCCGCGCGTCACCTGCCCGCTCATCTGCCTGATAATCGCCAGCTGAGCCCAGCGACACCTGCCGGCTCATCTGCCTGATAATCGCCAGCTGAGGCGCGGTGACACCTGCCCGCTCATCTGTGATGATAATCGCCAGCTGAGCCCGCGCGACACCTGCCCGCTCATCTGCCTGATAATCGCCAGCTGAGGCGGGTGACACCTGCCCGCTCATCTGCCTGATAATCGCCAGCTGAGCGGGTGACAGCTGCCCGCTCATCTGCCTGATACCTGCCAGCTGGGCCGCTCACCTGCCTGCTCATCTGCCTGATAATCGCCAGCTGAGCCCGCGACACCTGCCCGCTCATCTGCTTGATAATCGCCAGCTGAGCCGCGACACCTGCCCGCTCATCTGCTTGATAATCGCCAGCTGAGCCCCGCGACACCTGCCGGCTCATCTGTGATAATCGCCAGCTGAGCCGCGCGACACCTGCCCGCTCATCTGCTTGATAATCGCCAGCTGAGCGCCGCGACACCTGCCGCTCATCTGCTTGATAATCGCCAGCTGAGCCGCGCGACACCTGCCGCTCATCTGCTTGATAATCGCCAGCTGAGCGCGACACCTGCCGGCTCATCTGCTTGATAATCGCCAGCTGAGCCCCGCGACACCTGCCGGCTCATCTGTGATAATCGCCAGCTGAGCCCGCGACACCTGCCGCTCATCTGCTTGATAATCGCCAGCTGAGCCCCGCGACACCTGCCCGCTCATCTGCTTGATAATCGCCAGCTGAGCGCGCGACACCTGCCCGCTCATCTGCTTGATAATCGCCAGCTGGGCCCGCGCGACACCTGCCCGCTCATCTGCTTGATAATCGCCAGCTGGCCGCGCGACACCTGCCCGCTCATCTGCTTGATAATCGCCAGCTGAGCCGCGCGACACCTGCCCGCTCATCTGCTTGATAATCGCCAGCTGAGCCTCGCGACACCTGCCCGCTCATCTGCTTGATAATCGCCAGCTGAGCCGCGCGACACCTGCCCGCTCATCTGCTTGATAATCGCCAGCTGAGCCTCGCGACACCTGCCCGCTCATCTGCCTGATAATCGCCAGCTGAGCCGCGCGACACCTGCCCGCTCATCTGCCTGATAATCGCCAGCTGAGCTGAGCCGCGACACCTGCCCGCTCATCTGCTTGATAATCGCCAGCTGAGCCGCGCGACACCTGCCCGCTCATCTGCTTGATAATCGCCAGCTGAGCGCGCGACACCTGCCCGCTCATCTGCCTGATAATCGCCAGCTGGGCCAGCGCGACACCTGCCCGCTCATCTGCCTGATAATCGCCAGCTGAGCCCGCGACACCTGCCCGGCTCATCTGCTTGATAATCGCCAGCTGAGCCCGCGACGACACCTGCCGGCTCATCTGCTTGATAATGTGGCTGGTCATGACACCTGCCCGGCTCATCTGGCGTGTCGCCAGATGGGCCCCAGCAACCTGCCCCTCATCTGCTGATAATCGCCCAGATGAGCGGCGCGCACCTGCCGGCTCGTCTGCTTGATAATCGCCAGCTGAGCATGCTTGGCCTGCCCGGCTCATCTGCTTGATAATCGCCAGCTGAGCCACACCACACCTGCCCGGCTCATCTGTGATAATCGCCAGCTGAGCCACATGGCTCTGCCGCTCATCTGGCCGATAATCGCCAGCTGGAGTCACATGACCTGCCCGCTCATCTGCTTGATAATGTCGCCAGATGGGCCCAGCGCTCTGCCCCTCATCTGTGATAATGCAGCAGCTGAGCGCGCGACACCTGCCCGCTCATCTGTGATAATCGCCAGCTGAGCGCGCGACACCTGCCCGCTCATCTGCTTGATAATCGCCAGCTGAGCCCGCGACACCTGCCCGCTCATCTGCCTGATAATCGCCAGCTGAGCCCGCGACACCTGCCCGCTCATCTGCCTGATAATCGCCAGCTGAGCCGCGCGACACCTGCCGCTCATCTGCCTGATAATCGCCAGCTGAGCCCCGCGACACCTGCCCGCTCATCTGCTTGATAATCGCCAGCTGAGCCGCGCGACACCTGCCGGCTCATCTGCTTGATAATCGCCAGCTGAGCCGCGCGACACCTGCCCGCTCATCTGCTTGATAATCGCCAGCTGAGCCCGCGACACCTGCCCGCTCATCTGCTTGATAATCGCCAGCTGAGCCGCGCGACACCTGCCCGCTCATCTGCCTGATAATCGCCAGCTGAGCCCGCGACACCTGCCCGCTCATCTGCTTGATAATCGCCAGCTGAGCCCGCGACACCTGCCCGCTCATCTGCTTGATAATCGCCAGCTGAGCCGGCGCGACACCTGCCCGCTCATCTGTGATAATCGCCAGCTGAGCCGCGCGACACCTGCCCGCTCATCTGCCTGATAATCGCCAGCTGAGCCGCGCGACACCTGCCCGCTCATCTGCCTGATAATCGCCAGCTGAGCCGCGCGACACCTGCCCGCTCATCTGCTTGATAATCGCCAGCTGAGCCTCGATACACCTGCCTGCTCATCTGCTTCATAATCGCCAGCTGGGCCAGCGACACCTGCCCGCTCATCTGCCTGATAATCGCCAGCTGAGCCGCGCGACACCTGCCCGCTCATCTGCCTGATAATCGCCAGCTGAGCCGCGTGACACCTGCCCGCTCATCTGCCTGATAATCGCCAGCTGAGCCCGCGACACCTGCCGCTCATCTGCCTGATAATCGCCAGCTGAGCCGCGCGACACCTGCCCGCTCATCTGCCTGATAATCGCCAGCTGAGCCCGCGACACCTGCCCGCTCATCTGCCTGATAATCGCCAGCTGAGCCGCGCGACACCTGCCCGCTCATCTGCCTGATAATCGCCAGCTGAGCCATGCGTCACCTGCCCGCTCATCTGCCTGATAATCGCCGCCAGCTGAGCGGGTGACACCTGCCCGCTCATCTGCCTGATAATCGCCAGCTGAGCCCGCGACACCTGCCCGCTCATCTGCTTGATAATCGCCAGCTGAGCCGCGCGACACCTGCCCGCTCATCTGCTTGATAATCGCCAGCTGAGCCGCAAGACACCTGCCCGCTCATCTGCCTGATAATCGCCAGCTGAGCCGCGCGACACCTGCCCGCTCATCTGCTTGATAATCGCCAGCTGAGCCCGCGACACCTGCCCGCTCATCTGCTTGATAATCGCCAGCTGAGCCGCGCGACACCTGCCCGCTCATCTGCCTGATAATCGCCAGCTGAGCCCCGCGACACCTGCCGGCTCATCTGCTTGATAATCGCCAGCTGAGCCGCGCGACACCTGCCCGCTCATCTGCTTGATAATCGCCAGCTGAGCCCGCGACACCTGCCGCTCATCTGCTTGATAATCGCCAGCTGAGCCCCGCGACACCTGCCGCTCATCTGCCTGATAATCGCCAGCTGAGCCGCGCGACACCTGCCCGCTCATCTGCTTGATAATCGCCAGCTGAGCCAGCCGCGACACCTGCCCGCTCATCTGCCTGAATAATCGCCAGCTGAGCCGCGCGACACCTGCCCGCTCATCTGCCTGATAATCGCCAGCTGGGCCCGCGACACCTGCCCGCTCATCTGCCTGATAATCGCCAGCTGAGCCCGCGACACCTGCCCGCTCATCTGCCTGATAATCGCCAGCTGAGCCCCGCGACACCTGCCCGCTCATCTGCTTGATAATCGCCAGCTGAGCCCGCGACACCTGCCCGCTCATCTGCTTGATAATCGCCAGCTGAGCGCGCGACACCTGCCCGCTCATCTGCTTGATAATCGCCAGCTGAGCCTCGCGACACCTGCCCGCTCATCTGCCTGATAATCGCCAGCTGAGCCCGCGCGACACCTGCCCCGCTCATCTGCCTGATAATCGCCAGCTGAGCCGCGACACCTGCCCGCTCATCTGCCTGATAATCGCCAGCTGAGCCGCGCGACACCTGCCCGCTCATCTGCCTGATAATCGCCAGCTGAGCCCGCGACACCTGCCCGCTCATCTGCCTGATAATCGCCAGCTGAGCCCGCGACACCTGCCGCTCATCTGCCTGATAATCGCCAGCTGAGCCCGCGACACCTGCCCGGCTCATCTGCCTGATAATCGCCAGCTGAGCCGCGCGACACCTGCCCGCTCATCTGCCTGATAATCGCCAGCTGAGCCCGCGACACCTGCCCGCTCATCTGCCTGATAATCGCCAGCTGAGCCCGCGACACCTGCCCGCTCATCTGCCTGATAATCGCCAGCTGAGCCCGCGCGACACCTGCCCGCTCATCTGCCTGATAATCGCCAGCTGAGCGCGCGACACCTGCCCGCTCATCTGCCTGATAATCGCCGCCAGCTGAGCCTGCCGCTCATCGTGACCTGCCCGCTCATCTGCCTGATAATCGCCAGCTGAGCCCGCAGCGACACCTGCCCGCTCATCTGCTTGATAATCGCCAGCTGAGCCCGCGACACCTGCCCGCTCATCTGCTTGATAATCGCCAGCTGAGCCCGCGCGACACCTGCCCGCTCATCTGCTTGATAATCGCCAGCTGAGCCCCCGCGACACCTGCCGGCTCATCTGTGATAATCGCCAGCTGAGCCCCGCGACACCTGCCCGCTCATCTGTGATAATCGCCAGCTGAGCCCCGCGACACCTGCCCGCTCATCTGCTTGATAATCGCCAGCTGAGCCCCGCGACACCTGCCGGCTCATCTGTGATAATCGCCAGCTGAGCCCGCGACACCTGCCCGCTCATCTGCTTGATAATCGCCAGCTGAGCCCTCGCGACACCTGCCCGCTCATCTGTGATAATCGCCAGCTGAGCCCGCGACACCTGCCGCTCATCTGCTTGATAATCGCCAGCTGAGCCGCGCGACACCTGCCCGCTCATCTGCCTGATAATCGCCAGCTGAGCCCCGCGACACCTGCCGCTCATCTGCCTGATAATCGCCAGCTGGGCCCGCGACACCTGCCCGCTCATCTGCTTGATAATCGCCAGCTGAGCTCATCTGCTTGCTCATCTGCCTGATAATCGCCAGCTGAGCCCCGCGACACCTGCCCGCTCATCTGCCTGATAATCGCCAGCTGAGCCCAGCGACACCTGCCCTGCGCTCATCTGCCTGATAATCGCCAGCTGAGCCGCGCGACACCTGCCCGCTCATCTGCTTGATAATCGCCAGCTGAGCCCCGCGCGACCTGCCCGCTCATCTGCCTGATAATCGCCAGCTGAGCCGCGACGACACCTGCCCGCTCATCTGCCTGATAATCGCCAGCTGAGCCCGCGACACCTGCCCGCTCATCTGCCTGATAATCGCCAGCTGAGCCCGCGCGACACCTGCCGCTCATCTGCCTGATAATCGCCAGCTGAGCCGCGGCGCGACACCTGCCCGCTCATCTGCTGATAATCGCCAGCTGAGCCGCGCGACACCTGCCCGCTCATCTGCCTGATACTCGCCAGCTGGGCAGCGCGACACCTGCCCGCTCATCTGCCTGATAATCGCCAGCTGAGCCGCGACACCTGCCTGCTCATCTGCCTGATAATCGCCAGCTGAGCCCGCGCGACACCTGCCTGCTCATCTGCCTGATAATCGCCAGCTGAGCCCGCGACACCTGCCTGCTCATCTGCCTGATAATTGCCAGCTGAGCCCCGCGACACCTGCCTGCTCATCTGCCTGATAATCGCCAGCTGAGCCGCGTGACACCTGCCGGCTCATCTGCCTGATAATCGCCAGCTGAGCCCTGCGACACCTGCCTGCTCATCTGCCTGATAATCGCCAGCTGAGCCCCGCGACACCTGCCCGCTCATCTGCCTGATAATCGCCAGCTGAGCGCGCGACACCTGCCTGCTCATCTGTGATACTCGCCAGCTGAGCCCGTGACACCTGCCGGCTCATCTGCTTGATAATCGCCAGCTGAGCCGCGCGACACCTGCCAGCTCATCTGCCTGATACTCGCCAGCTGAGCCGCGCGACACCTGCCCGCTCATCTGCCTGATAATCGCCAGCTGAGCCGCCCACGACACCTGCCGGCTCATCTGCTTGATAATCGCCAGCTGAGCCGGCGCGACACCTGCCCGCTCATCTGTGATAATCGCCAGCTGAGCCCGCGCGACACCTGCCTGCTCATCTGCCTGATAATCGCCAGCTGAGCCGCGCGACACCTGCCCGCTCATCTGCCTGATATTCGCCAGCTGAGCCTCGCGACACCTGCCCGCTCATCTGCCTGATAATCTCCAGCTGTCCCCCGCGACACCTGCCCGCTCATCTGCCTGATAATCGCCAGCTGAGCCCCGCGACACCTGCCCGCTCATCTGCTTGATAATCGCCAGCTGAGCCGCGCGACACCTGCCCGCTCATCTGTGATAATCGCCAGCTGAGCCGCGTGACACCTGCCGCTCATCTGCCTGATAATCGCCAGCTGAGCTCGCGACACCTGCCCGCTCATCTGCCTGATACTCGCCAGCTGAGCCTCGCGACACCTGCCCGCTCATCTGCCTGATACTCGCCAGCTGAGCCGCGCGACACCTGCCCGCTCATCTGCCTGATAATCGCCAGCTGAGCCGCGCGACACCTGCCCGCTCATCTGCCTGATAATCGCCAGCTGAGCCCGCGACACCTGCCGGCTCATCTGCTTGATAATCGCCAGCTGAGCCCGCGACACCTGCCGCTCATCTGCCTGATAATCGCCAGCTGAGCCGCGCGACACCTGCCGCTCATCTGCCTGATAATCGCCAGCTGAGCCCGCGACACCTGCCCGCTCATCTGCCTGATAATCGCCAGCTGAGCCGCGCGACACCTGCCTGCTCATCTGCTTGATAATCGCCAGCTGAGCCGCGCGACACCTGCCTGCTCATCTGCCTGATAATCGCCAGCTGAGCCCCGCGACACCTGCCAGCTCATCTGCTTGATAATCGCCAGCTGAGCCCGCGACACCTGCCTGCTCATCTGCTTGATAATCGCCAGCTGAGTCCCGTGACACCTGCCGGCTCATCTGCCTGATACTCGCCACCTGAGCCCGCGCGACACCTGCCTGCTCATCTGCCTGATAATCGCCAGCTGGGCCTCGCGACACCTGCCCGCTCATCTGCCTGATAATCGCCAGCTGAGCCCCGCGACACCTGCCCGCTCATCTGCTTGATAATCGCCAGCTGAGCCCGCGACACCTGCCCGCTCATCTGTGATAATCGCCAGCTGAGGGCGCGACACCTGCCCGCTCATCTGCCTGATAATCGCCAGCTGAGAGCCGCGACACCTGCCCGCTCATCTGATAATCGCCAGCTGAGCCCCGCGACACCTGCCTGCTCATCTGCTTGATAATCGCCAGCTGAGCCCCGCGACACCTGCCGGCTCATCTGTGATAATCGCCAGCGCCAGCTGACTCCTGCCCGCTCATCTCGCCAGCTGAGCCATGACACCTGCCCGCTCATCTGCCTGA
>NW_027219261.1:0-8955 GCF_027580195.1 Bos mutus
CTCATCTGCCTGATGCGCGCCAGCTGAGCGCGCGACCTGCCTGCCTGCTCATCTGCCTGATGCGCAGCCAGCTGAGCCGCGCCTGCCTGCCTGCCTGCTCATCTGCCTGATGCTCGCCGGCTGAGCCGCGCGACACCTGCCTGCTCATCTGCCTGATCCTCGCCAGCTGAGCCGCGCGACCTGCCTGCCTGCTCTCTGCCTGATGCAGCCGCCAGCTGGGCCGCGCGACCACCTGCCTGCTCATCTGCCTGCCCTGCTCGCTCTGCCTGATGCCTGCCTGCTCATCTGCCTGATGCTCGCTGCTGAGCTGACGCGACACCTGCCTGCTCATCTGCCTGATGCTCGCCAGCTGCCTGCCCGCGCGACCTGCCTGCCTGCTCATCTCTGCCTGATGCTCGCCAGCTGAGCCGCCGCGACACCTGCCTGCTCATCTGCCTGATGCTCAGCTGCCGCTGCGGCCTGCGCGACTGCCCTGCCTGCTCATCTGCCTGATTCTCGCCAGCTGAGCCGCGCGACACCTGCCTGCTCATCTGCCTGATACTCGCCAGCTGAGCGCGCGACACCTGCCTGCTCATCTGCCTGATGCTCGCATCTGCCTGATGCTGCGCCTGCTCATCTGCCTGATGCCTCTGCGCTCGACACCTGCCTGCTCATCTGCCTGATGCTCGCCAGCTGGCCCGCTGCTGACACCTGCCTGCTCATCTGCCTGATGCTCGCCAGCTGAGCGCGCGACGACCACCTGCCTGCTCATCTGCCTGATGCTCGCCAGCTGGGCAGCACCTGCCTGCTCCTGCCTGCTCTGCTCTGCCTGATGCCTGCTCGCCAGCTGCTGCTGCGCGCGACACCTGCCCTGCTCATCTGCCTGATGCTCGCCAGCTGAGCCGCGCGACACCTGCCTGCTCATCTGCCTCTGCTCGCCAGCTGAGCCCGCGCGCCTGCCTGCCTCATCTCTGCCTGATGCTCGCCTGCCTGCTCATCTGCCTGCTCATCTGCCTGATGCGCCAGCTGAGCACCCCGACCTGCCTGCCTGCCTGCTCCTCCTGCCTGCAGCTGCGCTGCCTGCCTGCTCATCTGCCTGATGCTGCCAGCTGCGCGACACCTGCCTGCTCATCTGCCTGATGCTCGCCAGCTGAGCCGCGCGACACCTGCCTGCTCATCTGCCTGATCCTCGCCAGCTGAGCCGCGCCGCGCACCTGCACCTGCCTGCTCATCTGCCTGATGCCTCGCCAGCTGAGCGCGACACCTGCCTGCTCATCTGCCTGATGCTCGCCAGCTGGGCCCGCGACACCTGCCTGCTCATCTGCCTGATGCTCGCCCAGCTGCGCGACACCTGCCTGCTCATCTGCCTGCTCATCTGCCTGACCTGCTGCTCATCTGCCAGCTGCCAGCCTGCGACACCTGCCTGCTCATCTGCCTGATGCTCGCCAGCTGAGCCTGCGCCTGCCTGCCTGCTCATCTGCCTGCCTGCTGCTGCCAGCTGCTGCCGCGCTGACACCTGCCTGCTCATCTGCCTGATGCTCGCCAGCTGCTGCCCCGCGCCACCTGCCTGCTCTCTGCCTGATGCTCGCCAGCTGCGCCCGCGCGACACCTGCCTGCTCATCTGCCTGATGCTCGCCAGCTGAGCGCGCGCGACACCTGCCTGCTCTCTGCCTGATGCTCGCCAGCTGCTGCGCTCATCTGCCTGATGCTGCGCCAGCTGAGCCGCGCGACACCTGCCTGCTCATCTGCCTGATGCCTCGCCAGCTGAGCCAGCTGAGCGCTCGACACCTGCCTGCCTGCTCATCTGCCTGATGCCAGCGCCAGCTGAGCGCCGCGCGACACCTGCCTGCTCATCTGCCCTCGCCAGCCAGCTGCTGCCCGCGACCTGCTGCCTGCTGCCTCTGCCCTGCCGCCAGCTCATCTGCGACACCTGCCTGCTCATCTGCCTGATGCTGCCTGCAGCTGCTGCGACACCTGCCTGCTCATCTGCCTGATGCTGCGCCAGCTGAGCCGCGCGCGACACCTGCCTGCTCATCTGCCTGATGCTCGCCAGCTGGCCCGCGCGACCTGCCTGCCTGCTCATCTGCCTGATGCTCGCCAGCTGAGCGCGCGACACCTGCCTGCTCATCTGCCTGATGCTCGCCAGCTGCGCGCCTGACACCTGCCTGCTCATCTGCCTGATGCTGCGCCAGCTGCGCCCGCGCGACACCTGCCTGCTCATCTGCCTGATGCTCGCCTGCCGCCTGCCTGCCTCATCTGCCTGCTCTCTGCCTGATGCTGCCTGCCCTGCCGCCGACACCTGCCTGCTCATCTGCCTGATGCTCGCCAGCTGGCGCGCGCGACACCTGCCTGCTCATCTGCCTGATGCTGCTGCGCGCGACCTGCCTGCCTGCTCTCTGCCTGATGCTCTGCCTGCGCGACACCTGCCTGCTCATCTGCCTGCTGCCAGCCAGCTGCTGCCGCCGCGCGACACCTGCCTGCTCATCTCTGCCTGATGCCGCCGCCAGCTGAGCTGCGCACCTGCCTGCTCATCTGCCTGATGCTCAGCTCTGCCGCGACACCTGCCTGCTCATCTGCCTGATGCTGCCAGCTGAGCGCGCGACCTGCCTGCTCATCTGCCTGATGCTCGCCAGCTGCTGCGCGCGCGACACCTGCCTGCTCATCTGCCTGATGCCTCGCCAGCTGAGCCCGCGCGACACCTGCCTGCTCATCTGCCTGATGCTCGCCAGCCTGCCGCGCGACACCTGCCTGCTCATCTGCCTGATGCTCGCCAGCCTGCCGCGCGACTGCCTGCCTGCTCATCTGCCTGATGCTGCTGCCAGCTGCCCTGCCCTGCCTGCTCATCTGCCTGCCTGCCTGCCAGCTGAGCCTGCCCTGCCTGCCTGCTCATCTGCCTGATGCTCGCCAGCTGAGCCGCGCGACACCTGCCTGCTCTCATCTGCCTGATGCGCCAGCCAGCTGAGCGCCGCGCGACACCTGCCTGCTCATCTGCTGCCTGCTGCGCCAGCCAGCTGAGCGCACCTGCCTGCCTGCTCATCTGCCTGCCTGCCAGCTGCCAGCCTGCGCGCGACCTGCCTGCCTGCTCATCCTGCCTCGCCAGCTGCGCGCGCGACCTGCCTGCTGCTCTGCTCATCTGCCTGATGCACCTGCTGCTGCCTGCTGATCATCTGCCTGCGCCGCGCGCCACCTGCCTGCTCATCTGCCTGATGCCTCGCCAGCTGCCTGCCCGCGACTGCCTGCCTGCTCATCTGCCTGATGCTCGCCAGCTGAGCCGCTGACACCTGCCTGCTCATCTGCCTGCCCTCGCCTGCTGATGCCTGCTCTGCTGACACCTGCCTGCTCATCTGCCTGATGCTGCGCCAGCTGAGCGCGCGCGACTGCCTGCCTGCTCATCTGCCTGATGCTGCCAGCCAGCTGAGCGCGCGACTGCCTGCCTGCTCATCTGCCTGATACTCGCCAGCTGAGCGCGCGACACCTGCCTGCTCATCTGCCTGATACTCGCCAGTGGAGCCGCGCGACACCTGCCTGCTCATCTGCACCTGCCTGCTCATCTGCCTGATGCTGCCTGCTCATCTGCCCTGCTGCCGCTGCATCTGCCACCTGCCTGCTCATCTGCCTGATGCTGCGCCAGCTGCTGCCTGCCTGCCTGCTCTGCTCATCTGCCTGATGCTCGCCAGCTGCGCGACGCGACACCTGCCTCTCTCTCTGCTGATGCTGCCGCCAGCTGAGCCCGCGCCTGCTCCTGCCTGCTCTGCCTGATGCTGCAGCTGCTCTGCCTGCTGCTCATCTGCCCTGCCTGCTCATCTGCCTGATCTGCTCGCCAGCTGCCCGCGCGACCCTGCCTGCTCATCTGCCTGCCTGCTGCGCCAGCTGCCTGCCTGCGCGACACCTGCCTGCTCTCTGCCTGATGCTGCCTGCTGCTGCCCTGCTGCCTGCCTGCTCTGCTCTGCCTGATGCCTCGCCAGCTGACCTGCCGCCTGCCTGCCTGCTCATCTGCCTGCTGCGCCAGCTGCCGCGCGACACCTGCCTGCTCATCTGCCTGATATCGCCAGCTGAGCCCGCGCGACACCTGCCTGCTCATCTGCCTGATACTCGCCAGCCAGCGCGGCCCCCGCGCCACCTCTGCTCATCTGCCTGCCTGATGCCAGCCAGCCGCCGCGACACCTGCCTGCTCATCTCTGCCTGCTCGCCAGCTGAGCCGCGCGACACCTGCCTGCTCATGCTGATGCTCGCCAGCTGAGCCTGCGCGCGACACCTGCCTGCTCTCCTGCTGATCTCGCCAGCTGCCTCTGCTGCCTGCTCATCTGCCTGCTGCGCCTGCCTGACACCTGCCTGCTCATCTGCCTGATGCTCGCCAGCTGAGCCGCGCGCCTGCCTGCCTGCTCATCTGCCTGATGCTCGCCAGCTGAGCGCGCTGCGACACCTGCCTGCTCATCTGCCTGATGCTGCGCCAGCTGCTGCGCGCGACTGCCTGCCTGCTCATCTGCCTGATGCTGCGCTCTGCCTGCTGCTGACACCTGCCTGCTCATCTGCCTGATGCTGCGCCAGCTGCCCTGCCTGCCTGCTCATCTGCCTGATACTCGCCAGCTGAGCCGCGCGACACCTGCCTGCTCATCTGCCTGATCCTCGCCAGCTGAGCCGCGCGACACCTGCCTGCTCATCTGCCTGATACTCGCCAGCTGTGCCGCGCGACACCTGCCTGCTCTGCCTGCTGATCTGCCTGCCTGCTGCCTGCGCCACCTGCCTGCTCATCTGCTCGCCTGCCTGAGCTGAGCTGCTGACTCCTGCCTGCTCATCTGCCTGATTCTCGCCAGCTGAGCCGCGCTGCGACACCTGCCTGCTCATCTGCCTGATGCTCGCCAGCTGCTGCCCGCGCGCGACACCTGCCTGCTCATCTGCCTGATGCTCGCCAGCCAGCTGAGCCGCGCGACCCTGCCTGCTCTCTGCCTGATGCTGCCAGCTGAGCCGCGCCTGACCTGCCTGCTCATCTGCCTGATGCTCGCCAGCTGGGCCCGCGCCACCTGCCTGCTCATCTGCCTGATGCTGCCAGCTGCAGCTGCGCGCGACACCTGCCTGCTCTCTGCCTGATGCTGCGCTGCCCTGCCTGCTCACCTGCCTGCTCATCTGCTGATGCGCCAGCCTGCCCCTGACACCTGCCTGCTCATCTGCCTGATGCTCGCCAGCTGGCCGCGCGACACCTGCCTGCTCATCTGCCTGATGCTCGCCAGCTGAGCCGCGCGACACCTGCCTGCTCTCTCATCTGCCTGATGCTGCCCAGAGCCGCGCCGCGCGACACCTGCCTGCTCATCTGCCTGCTCATCTGCCTGACACCTGCCTGCTCATCTGCCTGCTCGCCCTGCGACACCTGCCTGCATCTCTGCCTGCTGCCGCCAGCTGCCTGACGCTGCCTGCTCCTGCCTGCTCTCTCTGCTGCATGCTGCTGATGCCTGCGCTGCCTGCTCCTGCATCTGCTCCTCTGCCCTGCTGCCAGCTGCCTGCGCCTGCCTGCTGCTCTGCTGCTGCTCGCCAGCCTGATGCCGCGACACCTGCCTGCTCATCTGCCTGATGCTGCCCTGAGCCTGACACCTGCCTGCTCATCTGCCTGATGCTGCCAGCTGCGCCGCGACACCTGCCTGCTCATCTGCCTGATGCTGCTGCTCCTGCGATCCTGCCCTGCCTGCTCATCTGCCTGATGCTGCCAGCTGCTCTGCGACACCTGCCTGCTCATCTGCCTGATGCTGCGCCAGCTGGCCGCGCGCCACCTGCCTGCTCATCTGCCTGATACTCGCCAGCTGAGCCGCGCGACACCTGCCTTCTCATCATCTGCCTGATGCCGCCAGCTGAGCCCGCGCGACCTGCCTGCTCATCTGCCTGATGCTCGCCAGCCAGCTGCGCCCCTGACCTGCCTGCTCATCTGCCTGATGCTCGCCAGCTGAGCGCCGCGCGCCACCTGCCTGCTCATCTGCCTGATACTCGCCAGCTGAGCCCGCGCGACACCTGCCTGCTCATCTGCCTGATACTCGCCAGCTGCGCCGCGCGACGCCTGCCTGCTCATCTGCCTGATGCTGCCAGCTGCCGCGCGACCTGCCTGCCTGCTCTGCCTCGCCAGCTGATCTGCGCCTGCACCTGCCTGCTCATCTGCCCTGCTGCGCCAGCTGCCCGCGCTCTGCCTGCCTGCTCTGCTCTGCCTGATGCTCGCCTGCAGCTGCTGCCTGCTGCTGCTGCTCCTGCCTGCTCATCTGCCTGATGATCTGCCTGCTGCTGAGCCGCGCTGCCTGCCTGCCTGCTCATCTGCCTGATGCTGCGCCTGCTGCCGCGCGACACCTGCCTGCTCATCTGCCTGATGCGCCGCCAGCTGAGCCGCGCGACACCTGCCTGCTCATCTGCCTGATGCTCGCCAGCTGCGCGACGCCTGCCTGCCTGCTCTGCCTGCCTGATGCCAGCCAGCCAGCGCGCGCCGCGCCTGCCTGCCTGCTCATCTGCCTCATCTGCTCGCCAGCTGCCGCGACACCTGCTGCTGCTCTCTGCCTGATGCTCGCCAGCGCGCTGCCTGCCTGCTCATCTGCCTGATGCTCGCCAGCTGAGCCGCGCTGCCTGCCTGCTCATCTGCCTGATGCTCGCCAGCTGGCCGCGCGCGACACCTGCCTGCTCATCTGCCTGATGCTCGCCAGCTGAGCGCGCGCGACACCTGCCTGCTCATCTGCCTGATGCTCGCCAGCTGAGCGCGCGACACCTGCCTGCTCATCTCTGCCTGATGCCTGCGCCAGCTGCGCGCCTGCCTGCTGCTCACCTGCCTGCTCATCTGCCTGACACCTCGCCAGCTGCCTGCTGCCGCGACTGCCCTGCCTGCTCATCTGCCTGATGCTCGCCAGCTGAGCCGCGCGACACCTGCCTGCTCATCTGCTCATCTGCCCTGCGCGCGCGACACCTGCCTGCCAGCTGATGCGCGCCGCGACACCTGCCTGCCTGCTCATCTGCCTGATGCTGCCAGCCAGCAGCGCGCAGCTGACCTGCGCTGCTCCTGCCTGCTCATCTGCCTGATGCTCGCCAGCTGACCCTGCCTGCTCCTGCCTGCTCATCTGCCTGATGCGCCAGCCAGCGCCGCGACACCTGCCTGCCTCTGCTCTCCTGATGCTGCGCCTGAGCGCGCGACCTGCCTGCTCATCTGCCTGATGCTCGCCAGCTGCCCCGCGCTGCCTGCCTGCCTGCTCATCTGCCTGATGCTGCGCCAGCTGAGCCGCGCGACACCTGCCTGCTCATCTGCCTGATGCTGCAGCTGAGCGCGCGACACCTGCCTGCTCATCTGCCTGCCTGCTCAGCTGCTGCCTGCCTGCTCATCTGCCTGATGCCAGCTGAGCGCGCGACACCTGCCTGCTCCTCTGCCTGCCACCTGCCAGCTGATCTGCCGCGACTGCCCTGCCTGCTCATCTGCCTGATGCTGCCTGCCTGCCTGCGACACCTGCCTGCTCATCTGCCTGATGCTCGCCAGCTGACCTGCGCGCGACACCTGCCTGCTCATCTGCCTGATACTCGCCAGCTGAGCCGCGCGACACCTGCCTGCTCATCTGCCCTGCCTGATGCCAGCCAGCTGCGGCCGCCGCGACACCTGCCTGCTCATCTGCCTGATGCTCGCCAGCTGCTGCGCGCGACCTGCCTGCCTGCTCATCTGCCTGATGCTCGCCAGCCAGCTGAGCCGCGCGCGACCCTGCCTGCTCTCTGCCTGATGCTGCGCCAGCTGCGCGACGCCTGACCTGCCTGCCTGCTCATCTGCCTGATGCGCCAGCCAGCCCGCGCCTGACCACCTGCCTGCTCATCTGCCTGATGCTCGCCCAGCTGCCTGCTCTCTGCCATCTGCTCGCCAGCTGCCTGCCGCGCGACACCTGCCTGCTCATCTGCCTGATGCTGCGCCAGCTGCCTGCGACACCTGCCTGCTCATCTGCCTGATGCTCGCCCAGCTGCGCGACACCTGCCTGCTCATCTGCCTGATGCTCGCAGCAGCTGAGCCTGCGCGACACCTGCCTGCTCATCTGCCTGATGCTCGCCAGCTGAGCGCGCGCGACACCTGCCTGCTCATCTGCCTGATGCTCGCCAGCTGAGCCGCGCGACACCTGCCTGCTCTGCCTGATGCTCGCTGATGCTGCCAGCCAGCTGCGCCATCTGCCTGACCTGCCTGCCTGCTCATCTGCCTGATGCTCGCCAGCCTGCCCTGCGACACCTGCCTGCTCATCTGCCTGATGCTGCGCCAGCTGAGCGCTGCTGCCCTGCCTGCTCATCTGCCTGATGCTGCCAGCCAGCTCTGCCTGACCTGCCTGCCTGCTCTGCCTGATGCTGCGCCAGCAGCTGAGCCGCGCGACCCTGCCTGCTCATCTGCCTGATGCTGCGCCAGCTGCCGCGCGACACCTGCCTGCTCTCTGCCTGATGCTCTGCCAGCTGAGCGCTGCTGACTCCTGCCTGCTCATCTGCCTGATGCCGCCAGCTGCCCCGCGACCCACCTCCTGCTCATCTGCCTGATGCCGCGCCTGCTGCCTGCTCATCTGCCTGCCTGCTCATCTGCCTGATGCTGCGCCAGCTGCCTGCGCGCGACACCTGCCTGCTCATCTGCCTGATGCGCCAGCTGGGCCGCGCGACACCTGCCTGCTCATCTGCCTGATGCTCGCCAGCTGAGCCGGCGACGACCGCGCCTGCCTGCCTGCTCATCTGCCTGATGCTCGCCAGCTGAGCCCGCACCTGCCTGCTCATCTGCCTGCTCATCTGCCTGACACCTGCCTGCATCTGCCTGATGCTGCCTGCTGCGACACCTGCCTGCTCATCTGCCTGATGCTCGCCAGCTGAGCCGCGCGACCTGCCTGCTCCTGCCTGCTCATCTGCCTGCTGCCTGCCTCATCTGCCCAGCTGAGCCGCGCGACACCTGCCTGCTCATCTGCCTGATGCTCGCCAGCTGAGCCGCGCGACACCTGCCTGCTCATCTGCCTGATG
>NW_027219262.1:0-7798 GCF_027580195.1 Bos mutus
GATCGTGCACTGATCACGTGGCTGATCATGCGCACTGATCATGTGACTGATCATGCACTGATCACGTGGCTGATCGTGATCATCACTGACTGATCACGATGGCTGATCATGCACTGATCACGTGACTGATCATGCACTGATCACGTGGCTGATCATGCACTGATCACGTGGCTGATCATGCACTGATCACGTGCTGATCATGCACTGATCACGTGGCTGATCATGCGCTGATCACGTGGATGATCATGCACTGATCGCGTGCCTGATCATGCAGCTGATGGCTGATCATGCACTGATGCGTGGCTGATCATGCACTCATCCGTGGCTGATCATGCACTGATCACGTGACTGATCATGCACTGATCACGTGGCTGATCATGCACTGATCACGTGGCTGATCATGCACTGATCACGTGCTGATCATGCACTGATCACGTGACTGATCATGCACTGATCACAGCTGATCATCATGCACTGATCACGTGGCTGATCATGCACTGATCACGTAGCTGATCATGCACTGATCACGTGACTGATCATGCACTGATCACGTGGCTGATCATACACTGATCACGTGGCTGATCACTGATCACGTGACTGATCATGCACTGATCAATCACACTGATCATGCACTGATCATGGACTGATCACGTGGCTGCTGATCATGCACTGATCACGTGGCTGATCATGCACTGATCGCGTGGCTGATCATACACTGATCACGTGACTGTTCATGCACTGATCACCTGGCTGATCATGCACTGATCACGTGGCTGATCATGCACTGATCGTGACTGATCATGCACTGATCACGTGACTGATCATGCACTGATCACGTGGCTGATCATGCACTGATCACGTGACTGATCATGCACTGATCACGTGGCTGATCATGCACTGATCACGTGACTGATCATACACTGA
The DNA here is from genome assembly GCF_027580195.1 of Bos mutus. Lineage (NCBI taxonomy): Eukaryota > Metazoa > Chordata > Mammalia > Artiodactyla > Bovidae > Bos > Bos mutus. The sequence goes on from NW_027219262.1 coordinate 925, forward strand.
TCACGTGACTGATCATGCACTGATCACGTGGCTGATCATGCACTGATCACGTGGCTGATCATGCACTGATCACGTGCCTGATCATGCACTGATCACGTGGCTGATCATGCACTGATCACGTGGCTGATCATGCACTGATCACGTGGCTGATCATGCACTGATCACGTGTCTGATCATGCACTGATCACGCGTGGCTGATCATGCACTGATCACGTGACTGTTCATGCACTGTTCTCGTGGCTGATCATGCACTGATCACGTGGCTGATCATGCACTGATCACGTGACTGATCATGCACTGATCACGTGGCTGATCATGCACTGATCACGTGGCTGATCATGCGCTGATGATCACGTGGCTGATCATGCACTGATCGCGTGGCTGATCATGATCACTGGCTGGCTGATCATGCACTGATCACGCGCTGATCATGCACTCATCACGTGGCTGATCGTGGCTGATCATGCTGGCTGATCATGCTGATGACGTGACTGATCATGCACTGATCGTGCCTGAATCATGCACTGATCACGTGGCTGATCATGCACTGATCACGTGGCTCATCATGCATCTGATCGCTGACTCATGCACTGATCACGTGCTGATCATGCACTGATCACGTGGCTGATCATGCACTGATCACGTGGCTGATCATACACTGATCACGTGACTGATCATGCACTGATCACGTGGCTGATCATGCACTGATCACGAGGCTGATCATACACTGATCACGTGACTGATCATGCACTGATCACGTGACTGATCATGCACTGATCACGTGACTGATCATGCACTGATCGCGTGACTGATCATGCACTGATCACGTGGCTGATCATGCACTGATCACGTGGCTGATCATGCACTGATCACGTGGCTGATCATGCACTGATCACGTGGCTGATCATACACTGATCACGTGACTGATCATGCACTGATCACGTGGCTGATCATGCACTGATCACGTGGCTGATCATACACTGATCGCGTGGCTGATCATGCACTGATCGCGTGGCTGATCATGCACTGATCGCGTGGCTGATCATGCACTGATCACGTGGCTGATCATGCACTGATCACGTGGCTGATCATGCACTGATCGCGTGGCTGATCATGCACTGATCACGTGGCTGATCATGCACTGATCACGTGGCTGATCATGCACTGATCACGCGTGGCTGATCATGCACTGATCGCGTGGCTGATCATGCACTGATCACGTGGCTGATCATGCACTGATCACGTGGCTGATCATGCACTGATCACGTGACTGATCATGCACTGATCACGTGGCTGATCATGCACTGATCACGTGGCTGATCATGCACTGATCACGTGACTGATCATGCACTGATCACGTGGCTGATCATGCACTGATCACGTGGCTGATCATGCACTGATCACGTGGCTGATCATGCACTGATCACGTGGCTGATCATGCACTGATCACGTGGCTGATCATGCACTGATCGCGTGGCTGATCATACACTGATCACGTGGCTGATCATGCACTGATCACGTGTCTGATCATGCACTGATCACGTGCCTGATCATGCACTGATCACGTGGCTGATCATGCACTGATCACGTGGCTGATCATGCACTGATCACGTGTCTGTCATGCACTGATCAAGGGGCTGATCATACACTGATCACGTGACTGATCATGTACTGATCACGTGACTGATCATGCACTGATCACGTGACTGATCATGCACTGATCACGTGACTGATCATGCACTGATCACGTGACTGATCATGCACTGATCACGTGGCTGATCATGCACTGATCACGTGGCTGATCATGCACTGATCGTGAAGCTGATCATAAACTGATCACGTGAGTGATCATGCACTGATCACGTGGCTGATCATGCACTGATCACGTGGCTGATCATGCACTGATCACGTGGCTGATCATGCACTGATCGCGACTGCTGATCATGCACTGATCACGCCTGATGATCACTGATCACGTGACTGCTGATCATGCACTGATGATCGTGGCTGATCATGCACTGATCACGTGACTGATCATGCACTGATCACGTGACTGATCATGCACTGATCACGTGGCTGATCTGATCGCGTGACTGATCATGCACTGATCACGTGGCTGATCATGCACTGATCACGTGGCTGATCATGCACTGATCACGTGGCTGATCATGCACTGATCACGTGGCTGATCATGCACTGATCGTGGCTGATCATGCACTGATCACGTGATCATGCACTGATGGCGTGGCTGATCATGCACTGATCACGTGGCTGATCATGCACTGATCACGTGGCTGATCATGCACTGATCACGTGACTGATCATGCACTGATCACGTGCTGTCACTGATCATGCAGCTGATCATGCACTGATCACGTGGCTGATCATGCACTGATCGCGAACTGATCATGCACTGATCGTGGCTGATCATGCACTGATCACGTGGCTGATCATGCACGCACTGATCACGTAGCTGATCATGCACTGATCACGTGACTGATCATGCACTGCACTGATCTGCGTGGCTGACTGATCATGCACTGATCACGTGGCTGATCATGCACTGATCACGTGGCTGATCATGCACTGATCACGTGGCTGATCATGCACTGATCACGTGGCTGATCATGCACTGATCACGTGGCTGATCATGCACTGATCACGTGACTGATCACTGCACTGATCACGTGGCTGATCATGCACTGATCACGTGGCTGATCATGCACTGATCACGTGCTGATCATGACACTGATCACGTGACTGATCATGCACTGAACACGTGCCTGATCATTCACTGATCACGTGGCTGACCATGCACTGATCACATGGCTCATCATGCACTGATCACGTGACTGATCATGCAGGGGTCACGTGGCTATCATGCACTGATCACGTGGCTGATCATGCACTGATCACGCGTGGCTGATCATGCACTGATCACGTGGCTGATCATGCACTGATCACGTGGCTGATCATGCACTGATCACGTGGCTGATCATGCATGCACTGATCACGTGGCTGATCATGCACTGATCACGTGGCTGATCATGCACTGATCACGTGCTGATCATACACTGATCATGTGACTGATCATACACTGATCATGATGCACTGATCATGCACTGATGCTGGCTGATCATGCACTGATCACGTGACTGATCATACACTGATCACGTGGCTGATCATGCACTGATCACGTGATGTGGCTGATCATACACTGATCACTTGCTTGATCATGCACTCATCACCTGGCTGATCATGCACTGATCACGTGGCTGATCATGCACTGATCACGTGGCTGATCATGCACTGATCACGAAGCTGATCATACACTGATCACGTGACTGATCATGCACTGATCACGTGGCTGATCATGCACTGATCACGTGGCTGATCATACACTGATCACGTTGCTGATCATACACTGATCACGTGACTGATCATGCACTGATCACGTGCCTGATCATGCACTGATCACGTGGCTGATCATGCACTGATCACGTGGCTGATCATACACTGATCACGTGACTGTGCATGCACTGATAACGTGGCTGATCATACTCTGATCACGTGCCTGATCATGCACACTGATCACGTGGCTGATCATGCACTGATCACGTGGCTGATCATGCACTGATCACGTGGCTGATCATGCACTGATCACGTGACTGTGCATGCACTGATCACGTGGCTGATCATGCACTGATCACGTGGCTGATCATGCACTGATCACGTGACTGATCATGCACTGATCACGTGGCTGATCATGCACTGATCACGTGGCTGATCATGCACTGATCACGTGGCTGATCATACACTGATCACGTGGCTGATCATACTCTGATCACGATGCTGATCATACACTGATCACGTGACTGCATGCACTGATCAGGTGGCTATCATGCACTGATCACGTGGCTGATCATACACTGATCACGTGACTGATCATACACTGATCGTGACTGATCATGCACTGATCACGTGGCTGATCATGCACTGATCACGTGGCTGATCATGCACTGATCACGTGTGGCTGATCATGCACTGATCACGTGGCTGATCATGCACTGATCACGTGACTGATCATGCACTGATCACGTGGCTGATCATGCACTGATCACGTGGCTGATCATCACTGATCACGTGCCTGATCATGCACTGATCATCGTGACTGATCATGCACACTGATCACGTGGCTGATCATGCACTGATCACGTGACTGATCATGCACTGATCACGTGGCTGATCATGCACTGATCGCCTGGCTGATCATGCACTGATCACGTGGCTGATCATGCACTGATCACGTGGCTGATCATGCACTGATCGCGTGCCTGATCATCATGCACTGATCACGTGGCTGATCATGCACTGATCGCGAAGCTGATCATGCACTGATCACGTGGCTGATCATGCACTGATCGTGGCTGATCATGCACTGATCACGTGGCTGTTCATGCACTGATCACGTGGTTGATCATACAATGATCACGTGGCTGATCATACACTGATCACGTGACTGTGCATGCACTGATCTCGTGGCTGCTCATGCACTGATCACGTGGCTGATCATGCACTGATCACGTGGCTGATCATGCACTGATCACGTTCCTGATCATATACTGATCACGAGACTGCAAATGCACTGATCACGTGGCTGATCATGCAATGATCACCTGGCTGATCATGCACTGATCACGTGGCTGATCATGCACTGATCGCGATCTGACTGATGCATGCACTGATCACGTGACTGATCATGCACTGATCACGTGGCTGATCATGCACTGATCACGTGGCTGATCATGCACTGATCACGTGGCTGATCATGCACTGATCACGTGGCTGATCATGCACTGATCACGTGGCTGATCATGCACTGATCACGTGGCTGAACATGCACTGATCACGTGGCTGATCATGCACTGATCACGTGGCTGATCATGCACTGATCACGTGGCTGATCATGCACTGATCGATCCGTGGCTGATCATGCACTGATCACGTGGCTGATCATGCACTGATCACGTGACTGATCATGCACTGATCACGTGGCTGATCATGCACTGATCACGTGGCTGATCATGCACTGATCACGTGGCTGATCATGCACTGATCACGTGGCTGATCATGCACTGATCACGTGGCTGATCATGCACTGATCGCGTGGCTGATCATGCACTGATGCACTGATCATGCACTGATCACCTGCCTGATCATGCACTGATCACGTGGCTGATCATGCACTGATCACGTGGCTGATCATGCACTGATCACGTGACTGATCATGCACTGATCGCGTGACTGATCATGCACTGATCATCCGCTGACTGATCATGCACTGATCGTGGCTGATCATGCACTGATCACGTGGCTGATCATGCACTGATCACGTGGCTGATCATGCACTGATCACGTGGCTGATCATGCACTGATCACGTGGCACTGATCATGCACTGATCTGATCGTGACTGATCATGCACTGATCACGTGGCTGATCATGCACTGATCACGTGGCTGATCATGCACTGATCACGTGGCTGATCATGCACTGATCACGTGGCTGATCATGCACTGATCACGTGACTGATCATGCACTGATCACGTGACTGATCATACACTGATCACGAGACTGAACATGCACTGATCACGTGGCTGATCATGCACTGTTCTCGTGACTGATCATGCACTGATCACGTGACTGATCATGCACTGATCACGTGGCTGATCATGCACTGATCACGTGGCTGATCATGCACTGATCACGTGGCTGATCATGCACTGATCACGTGCTGATCATGCACTGATCATCGTGGCTGATCATGCACTGATCACGTCGTGACTGATCATGCACTGATCACGTGGCTGATCATGCACTGATCACGTGGCTGATCATGCACTGATCACGTGGCTGATCATGCACTGATCACGTGGCTGATCATGCACTGATCACGTGGCTGATCATGCACTGATCGCGTGACTGATCATGCACTGATCGCGTGACTGATCATGCACTGATCACGTGGCTGATCATGCACTGATCACGTGGCTGATCATGCACTGATCACCTGGCTGATCATGCACTGATCACGTGGCTGATCATGCACTGATCCGTGACTGATCATGCGTGGATTGATCATGCACTGATCACGTGGCTGATCATACACTGATCATCCGTGGCTGATCATGCACTGATCACGTGGCTGATCACATGCACTGATCTGTTGCTGATCATGCGCTGATCACGTGGCTGATCATGCACTGATCACGTGGCTGATCATACACTGATCACGTGGCTGATCATGCACTGATCACGTAGCTGATCATGCACTGATCACGTGGCTGATCATGCACTGATCGTGGCTGATCATGCACTGATCGCGTGGCTGATCATGCACTGATCACGTGGCTGATCATGCACTGATCGTGACTGATCATGCACTGATCGCGTGGCTGATCATACACTGATCACGTGACTGATCATGCACTGATGGCGCTGATCATGCACTGATCACGTGGCTGATCATGCACTGATCACGTGGCTGATCATGCACTGATCGCGTGCCTGATCATGCACTGATCACGTGCCTGATCATGCACTGATCGTGGCTGATCATGCACTGATCGTGGCTGATCATGCGCGTCACGTGGCTGATCATGCACTGATCACGTGACTGATCATGCACTGATCACGTGGTGATCATGCACTGATCACGTGACTGTCATGCACTGATCACGTGGCTGATCATGCGCAATCCGTGAGCTGATCATGCACTGATCACGTGCTGATCTGACTATCATGTAAGTGATCCCGTGACTTAATAGCGCTGATCATGTGACTGATCATGCCTGATCAGGGCTTTTCCTGCACTGA
>NW_027219263.1:0-3371 GCF_027580195.1 Bos mutus
GTGCATGATCGGTCATGTGACCAGTACATGGTAGCTGCGTGATCAGTGCATGATCAGCCACGTGAGCAGTGCATGATAGCCACGTGATCAGTGCATGATCAGCCGCGTGATCAGTGATCAGCCGCGTGATCTGTGTCGCGTGATCAGTGCCACGTGATCAGTGCATGATCAGCCCGCGTGATCAGTGCATGATCATGCGTGATCAGTGCATGACCAGCCGCGTGATCGGTGCATGATCAGCCCCGTGATCAGTGCATGATCAGTCACGTGATCGGTGCATGATCAGTCACGTGATCAGTGCATGATCAGCCGCGTGATCAGTGCATGATCAGCCGCGTGATCAGTGCATGATCAGCCACGTGATCAGTGCATGATCAGTCACGTGATCAGTGCATGATCAGTCACGTGATCAGTGCATGATCAGCCTCGTGATCAGTGCATGATCAGTCGCGTGATCAGTGCATGATCAGCCACGTGATCAGTGCGTGATCAGCCCGCGTGATCAGTCAGTGATGATAGCCGCGTGATCAGTGCATGATCGATCGCGTGATCAGTGCATGATCAGTCCCGCGTGATCAGTGCATGATAGCCACGTGATCAGTGCATGATCAGTCGCGTGATCAGTGCATGATCAGTCCGTGATCAGTGCATGATCAGTCACGTGATCGGTGCATGATCAGCCGCGTGATCAGTGCATGATCAGTCCGTGATCAGTGCATGATCAGCCCGTGATCAGTGCATGATCAGCCACGTGATCAGTGCATGATCAGCGTGATCAGTGCATGATCAGCCGCGTGATCAGTGCATGATCAGTCACGTGATCAGTGCATGATCAGTCACGTGATCAGTGCATGATCAGCCCGTGATCACGTCGTGATCAGTGCATGATCATCGCGTGATCAGTGCATGATCAGTCCGTGATCAGTGCATGATCAGCCGCGTGATCAGTGCATGATCAGCCCGCGTGATCAGTGCATGATCAGCCGCGTGATCAGTGCATGATCAGTCACGTGATCAGTGCATGATCAGCCGCGTGATCAGTGCATGATCAGCCACGTGATCGGTGCATGATCAGTCACGTGATCAGTGCATGATCAGCCACGTGATCAGTGCATGATCAGTGCGTGATCAGTGCATGACCAGCCGCGTGATCGTGTGCATGATCAGTGCGTGATCTGTGCATGATCAGTCACGTGATCGGTGCGTGATCAGTGCGTGATCAGTGTCCACGTGATCAGTGCATGATCAGTCGCGTGATCAGTGCATGATCAGCCACGTGATCAGTGCATGATCAGTCCGTGATCAGTGCATGATCAGCCACGTGATCAGTGCATGATCAGTCGCGTGATCGGTGCATGATCAGCCGCGTGATCAGTGCATGATCAGCCACGTGATCAGTGCATGATCAGCCGCGTGATCAGTGCATGATCCGTGATCAGTGCGCGTGATCAGTGCGTGATCGGTGCGTGATCAGTGTGCATGATCAGCCACGTGATCAGTGCATGATCAGCGCGTGATCAGTGCATGATCAGCCGTGATCAGTGCATGATCAGCCACGTGATCAGTGCATGATCAGTCACGTGATCAGTGTATGATCAGCCGCGTGATCAGTGCATGATCAGCCACGTGATCAGTGCATGATCAGCCGCGTGATCAGTGCATGATCAGCCGCGTGATCAGTGCATGATCAGCCACGTGATCAGTGCATGATCAGCCACGTGATCAGTGCATGATCAGCCGCGTGATCAGTGCATGATCAGCCGCGTGATCGGTGCATGATCAGCACGTGATCAGTGCATGATCATCCCGTGATCAGTGCATGATCAGCCGCGTGATCAGTGTGCATGATCAGCCACGTGATCAGTGCATGATCAGCCGCGTGATCAGTGCATGATAGTCACGTGATCAGTGCATGATCATCAGTGCGTGATCGGTGCATGATCAGCCACGTGATCAGTGCATGATCAGTCACGTGATCAGTGCATGATCAGCCACGTGATCAGTGCATGATCAGCCGCGTGATCATTGTGCATGATCAGTCACGTGATCAGTGCATGATCAGCCACGTGATCAGTGCATGATCAGCCGCGTGATCAGTGCATGATCAGCCACGTGATCAGTGCATGATCAGTCCGTGATCAGTGCATGATCAGCCACGTGATCAGTGCATGATCAGTCACGTGATCAGTGCATGATCAGCCGCGTGATCAGTGCATGATCAGTCACGTGATCAGTGCATGATCAGCCACGTGATCAGTGCATGATCAGCCACGTGATCAGTGCATGATCAGTCCACGTGATCAGTGCATGATCAGCCACGTGATCAGTGCATGATCAGCCACGTGATCAGTGCATGATCAGCCACGTGATCAGTGCATGATCAGCCACGTGATCAGTGTATGATCAGCCGCGTGATCAGTGCATGATCAGCCGCGTGATCAGTGCATGATCAGTCACGTGATCAGTGCATGATCAGTCCGTGATCGGTGATCAGTATGATCAGTCCCGTGATCAGTGCGTGATCAGCCCGTGTCAGTCGTGCACGTGATCTGTGCATGATGATCAGTGATCAGTGCATGATCAGCCACGTGATCAGTGATGATCAGCCACGTGATCAGTGCATGATCAGTCCGCGTGATCAGTGCATGATCAGTCGCGTGATCAGTGCATGATCAGCCACGTGATCAGTGCATGATCAGCCGCGTGATCAGTGCATGATCAGTCCCGTGATCAGTGCATGATCAGCCCGTGTGATCAGTGCATGATCAGGCACGTGATCAGTGCATGATCAGTCCCGTGATCAGTGCATGATAGCCGCGTGATCAGTGCATGATCAGTCGCGTGATCAGTGCATGATCCAGCCCGTGATCAGTGCATGATCAGCCGCGTGATCAGTGCATGATAGCCACGTGATCGTGCATGATCAGTCGCGTGATCAGTGCATGATCAGCCCGTGATCAGTGCATGATCAGCCACGTGATCAGTGCATGATCAGGTTCGTGATCAGTGCATGATCAGCCCGTGATCGGTGCATGATCAGCCGCGTGATCAGTGTATGATCAGCCACGTGATCAGTGCATGATCAGCCGCGTGATCAGTGTGATCAGCCGCGTGATCAGTGCATGATCAGCCGCGTGATCAGTGCATGATCAGTCACGTGATCAGTGCATGATCAGCCACGTGACGTGATCAGTGCGCGTGATCAGTGCATGACCAGCGCGTGATCAGTGTATGACCAGCCGCGTGATCAGTGCATGATCAGTGCGTGATCACATGTCACCCACGTGATCAGTTTATGATCAGCCAAGTGATCGGTGCATGATCAGTCGCGTGATCAGTATATGATCGGCCACGTGATCAGTGCCAGATCA
>NW_027219264.1:0-5149 GCF_027580195.1 Bos mutus
TGACCATACACTGATCACATGACTGATCATGCTCTGATCAAGTGCCTGATCATGAACTTACCACGTGGCTGATTATGCACTGATCACGAAGCTGATCATACACTGATCACGTAACTGTGCATGCACTGATCTCGTGCCTGATCTTGCACTGATCACGTGACTGAACATGCACTGATCACAAAGCTGAGCTTATACTGATCACGTGACTGTGCATGCACTGATCACGTGGGGGTTCTTGCGCTGATAACATGGCTGATCATGCCCTGATACCGTGGCTATCATACACTGATCACGTGTCTGATCATGCACTCTTCACGTGCCTGATCATGCACTGATCACGTGGCTAATCATGCACTGATCACGAAGCTGATCATACATTGATCACGTGACTGTGTATGCACTGAACACGTGGCTGATCATGCACTGATCACGTTGCGGATCATGCACTGATCACGTGGCTGATCATGCCCTATCACGTGTCTGATCATGCACTGATCACGTACCTGATCATGCACTGATCATTTGGCTGATCATACACTGATCACGTGACTGTGCATGCACTGATCACGTGTGCCTGATCATGCACTGATCACGTGGCTGATCATGCACTGATCACGTGGCTGATCATGCACTGATCACGTGGCTGATCATACACTGATCACGTGGCTGATCATGCACTGATTACGTGGCTGATCATGCACTGATCACGTGGCTTATCATACACTGATCACGTGACTGATCATGCACTGATCACGAGCCTGATCATGCACTGATCACGTGTCTGTTCATGCACTGATCACTTGACTGGTCATGCACTGATCACGTGCCTGATCATGCACTGATCACGTGGCTGATCATGCACTGATCACGTGGCTGATCATACACTGATCACGTGACTGCTCTGATCATGCCTGATCATGCACTGAACACGTGGCTGATCATGCACTGATCAGGAAGCTGATTATACAATGATCACGTGACTGTGCATGCACTGATCACGTGGCTGATCATGCACTGATCACGTGGCTGATAATGAACTGGCTGACGTGGCTGATCTGGCTGATCATGCACTGATCACGTGCCTGATCATGCACTAATCATGTTGCGGATCATGCACTGATCACATGGATGATCATACACTGATCACGTGGCTGATCATACTCTGATCACGTGGCTGATCATGCACTGACCACATGGCTGATCATACTCTGATCACGAAGCTGATCTTATAGTGACCACGTGACTGAAGGCACATGCTTATCACTTGTGTGTGCATGCACTGATCACGTGGCTGATCATTCACTGATCACGTGACTGATCATGCACTGATCACGTGGGTGAATATGCACTGATCACGGCTGATGATTACCTGACAACGGGACTGTGCATACACTGATCACGCTGGCTGATCATGCACTGATCACGTGCCTCATCATGCACTGATCACGTCGCTGATCATGCATTGATCATAATGCTGACCATACACTGATCACGTGACTCCGCATGCACTGATCACGTGGCTGATCACACTGATCACGTGCCTGATCATGCACTGATCACATTGCACTGATCATGCACTGATCACATGGCTGATCATACACTGATCACATGGCTGATCATGCACTGATCACGTGGCTGATCATGCACTGATCACATGGCTGATCATGCACTGATCACGTGACTGATCATGCACTGATCACGTGGCTGATCATGCACTGATCACGTGACTGATCATGCACTGATCACGTGGCTGATCATGCACTGATCACGTGACTGATCATGCACTGATCACGTGGCTGATCATGCACTGATCACGTGACTGATCATGCACTGATCACGTGACTGATCATGCACTGATCACGTGCTGATCATGCACTGATCACGTGACTGATCATGCACTGATCACGTGGCTGATCATGCACTGATCACGTGGCTGATCATGCACTGATCACGTGACTGATCATGCACTGATCACGTGGCTGATCATGCACTGATTCGTGGCTGATCATGCACTGATCATGCTGATCATGCACTGATCACGTGGCTGATCATGCACTGATCACGTGGCTGATCATGCACTGATCACACGTGGCTGATCATGCACTGATCACGTGGCTGATCATGCACTGATCACGTGGCTGATCATGCACTCACGTGGCTGATCACACTGATCTGCTGATCATGCACTGATCACGTGGCTGATCATGCACTGATCACGTGGCTGATCATGCACTGATCACGTGGCTGATCATGCACTGATCACGTGGCTGATCATGCACTGATCACGTGGCTGATCATGCACTGATCACGTGGCTGATCATGCACTGATCACGTGGCTGATCATGCACTGATCACGTGGCTGATCATGCACTGATCACGTGGCTGATCATGCACTGATCACGTGGCTGATCATGCACTGATCACGTGGCTGATCATGCACTGATCACGTGGCTGATCATGCACTGATCACGTGGCTGATCATGCACTGATCACGTGGCTGATCATGCACTGATCACGTGACTGATCATGCACTGATCACGTGGCTGATCATGCACTGATCACGCTGATGATCTGATGATCACGTGACTGATCATGCACTGATCACGTGGCTGATCATGCACTGATCACGTGGCTGATCATGCACTGATCACGTGGCTGATCATGCACTGATCACGTGGCTGATCATGCACTGATCACGTGGCTGATCATGCACTGATCACGTGGCTGATCACACACTGATCACGTGGCTGATCATGCACTGATCACACGATGCTGGCTGATCATGCACTGATCACGTGGCTGATCATGCACTGATCACGTGGCTGATCATGCACTGATCACGTGGCTGATCATGCACTGATCACGTGGCTGATCATGCACTGATCACGTGGCTGATCATGCACTGATCACGTGGCTGATCATGCACTGATCACGTGGCTGATCATGCACTGATCACGTGGCTGATCATGCACTGATCACGTGGCTGATCATGCACTGATCACGTGGCTGATCATGCACTGATCACGTGGCTGATCATGCACTGATCACGTGGCTGATCATGCACTGATCACGTGGCTGATCATGCACTGATCACGTGGCTGATCATGCACTGATCACGTGGCTGATCATGCACTGATCACTGATCATGCACTGATCACGTGGCTGATCATGCACTGATCACGTGGCTGATCATGCACTGATCACGTGGCTGATCATGCACTGATCACGTGGCTGATCATGCACTGATCACGTGGCTGATCATGCACTGATCACGTGGCTGATCATGCACTGATCACGTGGCTGATCATGCACTGATCACGTGGCTGATCATGCACTGATCACGTGGCTGATCATGCACTGATCACGTGGCTGATCATGCACTGATCACGTGGCTGATCATGCACTGATCACGTGGCTGATCATGCACTGATCACGTGGCTGATCATGCACTGATCACGTGGCTGATCATGCACTGATCACGTGGCTGATCATGCACTGATCACGTGGCTGATCATGCACTGATCACGTGGCTGATCATGCACTGATCACGTGGCTGATCATGCACTGATCACGTGGCTGATCATGCACTGATCACGTGACTGATCATGCACTGATCACGTGGCTGATCATGCACTGATCACGTGGCTGATCATGCACTGATCACGTGACTGATCATGCACTGATCACGTGGCTGATCATGCACTGATCACGTGGCTGATCATGCACTGATCACGTGTGGCTGATCATGCACTGATCACGTGGCTGATCATGCACTGATCACGTGACTGATCATGCACTGATCACGTGGCTGATCATGCACTGATCACGTGGCTGATCATGCACTGATCACGTGGCTGATCATGCACTGATCACGTGGCTGATCATGCACTGATCACGTGGCTGATCATGCACTGATCACGTGGCTGATCATGCACTGATCACGTGGCTGATCATGCACTGATCACGTGGCTGATCATGCACTGATCACGTGGCTGATCATGCACTGATCACGTGGCTGATCATGCACTGATCACGTGCTGATCATGCACTGATCACGTGACTCATGCACACTGATCACGTGACTGATCATGCACTGATCACGTGGCTGATCATGCACTGATCACGTGGCTGATCATGCACTGATCACGTGGCTGATCATGCACTGATCACGTGGCTGATCATGCACTGATCACGTGGCTGATCATGCACTGATCACGTGGCTGATCATGCACTGATCACGTGGCTGATCATGCACTGATCACGTGGCTGATCATGCACTGATCACGCACTGATCACGCACTGATCATCGGCTGACTGACTGATCACTGATCACGTGGCTGATCATGCACTGATCACGTGGCTGATCATGCACTGATCACGTGGCTGATCATGCACTGATCACGTGGCTGATCATGCACTGATCACGTGGCTGATCATGCACTGATCACGTGGCTGATCATGCACTGATCACGTGACTGATCATGCACTGATCACGTGGCTGATCATGCACTGATCACGTGGCTGATCATGCACTGATGATCACGTGATCTGATCATGCACTGATCACGTGACTGATCATGCACTGATCACGTGGCTGATCATGCACTGATCACGTGGCTGATCATGCACTGATCACGTGGCTGATCATACACTGATCACGTGACTGATCATGCACTGATCACGTGGCTGATCATGCACTGATCACGTGGCTGATCATGCACTGATCACGTGCTGATCATGCACTGATCACGTGGCTGATCATGCACTGATCACGTGGCTGATCATGCACTGATCACGTGGCTGATCATGCACTGATCACGTGACTGATCATGCACTGATCACGTGGCTGATCATGCACTGATCACTGATCATGCACTGGCTGATCATGCACTGATCACGTGGCTGATCATGCACTGATCACGTGGCTGATCATGCACTGATCACGTGGCTGATCATGCACTGATCACGTGGCTGATCATGCACTGATCACGTGGCTGATCATGCACTGATCACGTGGCTGATCATGCACTGATCACGTGGCTGATCATGCACTGATCACGTGGCTGATCATGCACTGATCACGTGCCTGATCATGCACTAATCACGTTGCGGATCATGCACTGATGTGGCTGATCATACTCTGATCACG
>NW_027219265.1:0-9988 GCF_027580195.1 Bos mutus
GAAGCTGATCATACACTGACCACGGGACTGTGCATGCACTGATCACTTGGCTGATCATGCACTGATCACGTTGCTGATCATGCACTGATCACGTTGCTGATCATGCACTGATCACATGGCTGATCATGCACTGATCACGTGGCTGATCATGCATTCTACTGATCACGTGACTGATCATGCACTGATCACGTGACTGATCATGCACTGATCATACACTGATCATGCACTGATCAATGACGTGGCTGATCATGCACTGATCACGTGGCTGATCATGCACTGATCACGTGACTGATCATGCACTGATCATGTGACTGATCATGATCACGGGATCATGCACTGATCATGCATGATCACGTGGCTGATCATGCACTGATCACGTGGCTGATCATGCACTGATCACGTGCCTGATCATGCACTGATCACGTGGCTGATCATGCACTGATCACGTGGCTGATCATGCACTGATCACGCTGATCTGATCACTGATCATGCACTGATCACGTGGCTGATCATGCACTGATCACGTGACTGATCATGCACTGATCACGTGGCTGATCATGCACTGATCACGTGGCTGATCATGCACTGATCACGTGGCTGATCATGCACTGATCACGTGGCTGATCATGCACTGATCACGTGGCTGATCATGCACTGATCACGTGGCTGATCATGCACTGATCACGTGTGACTGATCATGCACTGATCACGTGGCTGATCATGCACTGATCACGTGGCTGATCATGCACTGATCACGTGGCTGATCATGCACTGTTCACGTGACTGATCATGCACTGATCACGTGGCTGATCATGCACTGATCACGTGACTGATCATGCACTGATCACGTGGCTGATCATGCACTGATCACGTGGCTGATCATGCACTGATCACGTGACTGATCATGCACTGATCACGTGACTGATCATGCACTGATCACGTGGCTGATCATGCACTGATCACGTGGCTGATCATGCACTGATCACGTGACTGTGCATGCACTGATCACGTGGCTGATCATGCACTGATCACGTGGCTGATCATGCACTGATCACGCGTGCCACTGATCATGGCACTGATCTGATCCGTGGCTGATCATGCACTGATCACGTGGCTGATCATGCACTGATCACGTGGCTGATCATGCACTGATCACGTGGCTGATCATGCACTGATCACGTGACTGATCATGCACTGATCACGTGGCTGATCATGCACTGATCACGTGGCTGATCATGCACTGATCACGTGGCTGATCATGCACTGATCACGTGGCTGATCATGCACTGATCACGTGGCTGATCATGCACTGATCACGTGCACTGATCATGACACTGATCACGTGGCTGATCATGCACTGATCACGTGGCTGATCATGCACTGATCACGTGGCTGATCATGCACTGATCACGTGCCTGATCATGCACTGATCACGTGGCTGATCATGCACTGATCACGTGGCTGATCATGCACTGATCACGTGGCTGATCATACACTGATCACGTGGCTGATCACGTGCCTGATCATGCACTGATCGTGGCTGATCATTCACTGATCACGTGACTGATCATGCACTGATCACGTGATCATGCACTGATCACGTGGCTGATCATGCACTGATCACGTGGCTGATGATCACTGATCACGTGACTGATCATGCACTGATCACGTGGCTGAATATGCACTGATCACGTGGCTGATCATACACTGACCACGTGACTGTGCATGCACTGATCACGTGGCTGATCATGCACTGATCACGTGCCTGATCATGCACTGGTCACGTGGCTGATCATGCACTGATCACGTGGCTGATCATGCACTGATCACGTGGCTGATCATATACTGATCACGTGACTGATAATGCACTGATCACGTGCCTGATCATGCACTGATCACCTGGCTGATCATGCATTGATCACGAAGCTGACCGTACACTGATCACGTGACTGATCATGCACTGATCACGTGGCTGATCATGCACTGATCACCTGACTGATCATGCACTGATCACGTGGCTATCATGCACTGATCACGTGGCTGATCATACACTGAGCGTATTACTGATCAGGCACTGATCTCGTGCCTGATCATGCACTGATCACGTGGCTGATCATTCACTGATCACGTGACTGATCATTCAGTGATCACGTGGCTGAATATGCACTGATCACGAAGCTGATCATACACTGACCACGGGACTGTGCATGCACTGATCACTTGGCTGATCATGCACTGATCACGTTGCTGATCATGCACTGATCACGTGGCTGATCATACACTGATTACGTGGCTGATCATACACTGATCACGTGGCTCATCATGCACTAATCACGTTGCGGATCATGCACTGATAACATGGCTGCTCATACACTGATCACGTGACTGTGCATGCACTGATCACGTGGCTGATCATGCAGTGATAACTGGCTATCATACACTGATCACGTGACTGATCATGGACTCTTCACGTGCCTGATCATGCACTGATCACGTGGCCATCATGCACTGATCACATGGCTGACCATACACTGATCACATGACTGATCATGCTCTGATGAAGTGCCTGATCATGAACTGACCACGTGGCTGATCATGCACTGATCACGTGGCTGATCATACACTGATCACGTGGCTGATCATGCACTGATCACGTGGCTGATCATGCACTGATCACGTGGCTGATCATGCACTGATCACGCCTGATCATGCACTGATCACGTGGCTGATCATGCACTGATCACGTGGCTATGCATGCACTGATCACGTGGCTGTTCATGCACTGATCACGTGGCTGATCATGCCCTGATCACGTGGCTGATCATGCACTGATCACGTGACTGATCATGCACTCTTCACGTGCCTGATCATGCACTGATCACGTGGCTGATCATGCACTGATCACGTTGCGGATCATGCACTGATCACGTGGCTGATCATGCACTGATCATATGCCTGATCATGCACTGATCACGCTGATCATGCACTGATCATGCACTGATCACGTGGCTGATCATGCACTGATCACGTGCCTGATCTTGCACTGATCACGTGGCTGATCATGTACTGATGCACTGACGTGGCTGATCATATACTGATCACGTGACTGATCATGCACTGATCACGTGGCTGTTCATGCACTGATCACGTGGTTGATCATGCCCTGATCACGTGGCTATCATACACTGATCACGTGGCTGATCATGCACTGATCACGTCTGATCGTGCACTGATGGCTGATCTGATCACGTGGCTGATCATGCACTGATCACGTGGCTGATCATACATTGATCACGTGACTGATCATGCACTGATCACGTGGCTGATCATGCACTGATCACGTGGCTGATCCTGCACTGATCACGTGGCTGATCATGCACTGATCACGTGGCTGATCATGCACTGATCACGTGGCTGATCATGCACTGATCACGTGGCTGATCATGCACTGATCACGTGGCTGATCATGCACTGTGGCTGATCATGTGGCTGATCATGCACTGATCACGTGGCTGATCATGCACTGATCACGTGGCTGATCATGCACTGATCACGTGGCTTATCTTGCACTGATCAGGTGGCTATCATGCACTGATCACGTGGCTGATCATGCACACTGATCACGTGGCTGATCATGCACTGATCACGTGACTGATCATGCACTGATCCCATGACTGATCATGCACTGATCACGTGGCTGATCATGCACTGCACTGATCATGCACTGATCACCTGGCTGATCATCACTGGCACTGATCATGCACTGATCACGTGGCTGATCATGCACTGATCACATGCTGATCATGCACTGATCACGTGGCTGATCATGCACTGATCACCTGCTGATCATGCACTGATCACGTGACTGATCATGCACTGATCACGTGGCTGATCATGCACTGATCACGTGACTGATCATGCACTGATCACGTGGCTGATCATACACTGATCCGTGGCTGATCATGCACTGATCACGTGAATGATCATGCACACTGACACGTGGCTGATCATGCACTGATCACATCATGATGATGATCACGTGACTGATCACACTGATCACTGATGATCGTGCACTGATCACGTGCACTGATCATGCACACGTGGCTGATCATGCACTGATCACGTGGCTGATCATGCACTGATCACGTGGCTGATCATGCACTGATCACGTGACTGATCATGCACTGATCACGTGGCTGATCATGCACTGATCACGTGGCTGATCATGCACTGATCACGTGGCTGATCATGCACTGATCACGTGGCTGATCATTCACTGATCACGTGACTGATCATGCACTGATCACGTGGCTGATCATGCACTGATCACGTGGCTGATCATGCACTGATCACGTGGCTGATCATGCACTGATCACACGCTGATCATGCACTGATCACGTGGCTGATCATGCACTGGCTGATCATGCACTGATCACGTGGCTGATCATGCACTGATCGTGCTGATCATGACTGATCATGATCACTGATCACGTGGCTGATCATGATCTGACTGATCACGTGACTGATCATACATTGATCACGTCATGCACTGAAACGTTGCTGATCATGATCACGTGGCTGATCATGCACTGATCACGTGGCTGATCATGCACTGATCACGTGACTGATCATGCACTGATCACGTGGCTGATCATGCACTGATCACGTGGCTGATCATGCACTGATCACGTGGCTGATCATGCACTGATCACGTAACTGATCATACACTGATCACGTGACTGATCATGCACTGATCACGTGGCTGATCATGCATTGATCACGTGGCTGATCATGCACTGATCACGTGGCTGATCATACACTGATCACGTGACTGCACATGCACTGATCGTGACGTGGCTGATCATGCACTGATCACGTGGCTGATCATGCACTGATCACGTGGCTGATCTTGCACTGATCACGTGGCTGATCATGCACTGATCTTGACTGATCATGCACTGATCATGCTGATCATGCACTGATCACGTGGCTGATCATGCACTGATCACGTGGCTGATCATGACCATGACATTGATCACAGGACTGATCATGCACTGATCTGATCATGCACTGATCATGTGCCTGATCACGCACTGATCACGTGGCTTATCATGCACTGATTATGTGGCTGATCATGCACTGACCACATGGCAATCATCCATTGATCACGTGGCGGATCATACACTGATCACGTGACTGATTAAGCACTGATCACGAGCCTGATCATGCACTGATCACGTGTCTGATCATGCACTGATCACGTGACTGGTCATGCACTGATCACGTACCTGATCATGCACTGATAATTTGGCTGATCATACACTGATAATTTGGCTGATCATACACTGAGCACGTGACTGTGCATGCACTGATCACGTGGCTGATCATACACTGATCACGTGGCTGATCATGCACTGATTACGTTGCTTATCATGCACTGATCAGGTGGCTGACATTCACTGATCACTTGGCTGATCATTCACTGAACAGTTGGCTGATCTTGCACTAATCACGTTGCTTATCATGCACTGATCAGGTTGCTAAGGTGCACTGATCACGTGGCGGATCATACACTGATCACGTGGTTATCATGCACTGATCACGTGACTGCGCATGCTCTGATCCCGTGACTGATCATGCACTGATCACGTGGCTATCATGCACTGATCACGTGGCTGATCATGCACTGATCACGTGACTGATCATGCACTGATCACTCTGATCATGCACTGATCACGTGCCTGATCATGCACTGATCACGTGGCTGATCATGCACTGATCACGTGGCTGATCATGCACTGATCACATGACTGATCATGCACTGATCACGTGGCTGATCATGCACTGATCACGTGGCTGATCATGCACTGACGTGGCTGATCATGCACACTGATCATGCACGTGCTGCTGATCATGCACTGATCACGTGGCTGATCATGCACTGATGATCTGATCATGCACTGATCACGTGGATGATCATGCACTGATCACGAGTTGATCTTATACACTGATCACGTGACTGATCATGCACTGATCACGTGGCTGATCATGCACTGATCACGTGGCTGATCATGCACTGATCACGTGGCTGATCATGCACTGATCACGTGGCTGATCATGCACTGATCACGTGGCTGATCATGCACTGATCACGTGACTGATCATGCACTGATCACGTGGCTGATCATGCACTGATCACGTGGCTGATCATGCACTGATCACGTGCCTGATCATGCACTGATCTGATCATGCACTGATCACGTGGCTGATGCACTGATCACGTGGCTGATCATGCACTGATCACGTGGCTGATCATGCACTGATCACGTGACTGATCATGCACTGATCACGTGGCTGATCATGCACTGATCACGTGGCTGATCATGCACTGATCACGTGACTGATCATGCACTGATCACGTGGCTGATCATGCACTGATCACGTGGCTGATCATGCACTGATCACGTGACTGATCATGCACTGATGATCGTGGCTGATCATGCACTGATCACGTGGCTGATCATGCACTGATCACGTGGCTGATCATTCACTGATCACGTGACTGATCATGCACTGATCACGTGGCTGAATATGCACTGATCATTAACCTGATCATCATACACTGATCACGGGACTGATCATGCATGCACTGATCGTGGCTGATCATGCACTGATCACGTTGCTGATCATACACTGATCACGTGGCTGATCATGCACTGATCACGTGGCTGATCATGCACTGATCACGTGGCTGATCATACACTGATCACGTGGCTCATCATGCACTATTCACGTTGGGTATCATGGCTCATCATGCACTGATAACATGGCTGGTCATACACTGATCACGTGGCTGATCATGCAGTGGTAACGTGGCTGATCATACACTGGTCACGCTGATCATACACTCATCACACTGATCATGCACTGATCACATGGCTGACCATACACTGATCACATGACTGATCATGCTCTGATCAAGTGCCTGATCATGAACTGACCACGTGGCTCATCATACACTGATCACGAAGCTGATCATACACTGATCACGTAACTGTGCATGCACTGATCTCGTGCCTGATCTTGCACTGATCACGTGGCTGATCCTGCACTGATCATGTGGCTGTTCATGCATTGATAACCTGGCTGATCATGCCCTGATACCGTGGCTATCATACAGTGATCACGTGGCTGATCATACACTGATCACGTGGCTGATCATGCACTTATCACTTTTCTAACCATACTCTGATCACGAAGCTGATCTTATACTGATCCCATGACTGCACGCACTGGTCACTTGACTGTGCATGCACTGATCACGTGGATGTTCATGCACTGATTAATCATATACTGCTAACGTGGCTATCATGCACTGATATTGTGCCTGTTCATGCACTGATCACGTGGCTGATCATTCACTGATCACGTGACTGATCATGCACTGCTCACGTGGCTGAATATGCACTGATCACGAAGCTGATCATACACTGACCACGGGACTGTGCATGCACTGATCACTTGGCTGATCATGCACTGATCACGAACGTGATCATAGATTGATCACGTGACTGCAGGCAATAATCACTTGGCTGATCATGCATTGATCACGTGGCTGATCATGCATTGATCACGTGGCTGATCTGACCGATCACGTGGCTGACACTGATCACGTGACTCCGCATGCATTGATCACGTGGCTGATCATGCACTGATCATGTGGCTGATAATGAACTAATGACGTGGCTGATCATACACTGATCACGTGGCTGATCATGCACTGATCACGTGGCTGATCTTGCACTGATCACGTGCGTGCACTGATCACGTGATCATGCACTGATCACGTGGCTGATCATGCACTGATCACGTGGCTGATCATGCACTGATCACGTGGCTGATCATGCACTGATCACGTGGCTGATCATGCACTGATCACGTGCCTGTTCATGCACTGATCACGTGGCTGATCATTCACTGATCACGTGACTGATCATGCACTGATCACGTGACTGATCATGCACTGATCACGTGGCTGATCACACACTGATCACGGACTGATCATGCACTGATCACGTGGCTGATCATGCACTGATCACGTGGCTGATCATGCACTGATCACGTGGCTGATCATGCCTGATCACACGTGGCTGATCATGCACTGATCACGTGGCTGATCATGCACTGATCACGTGGCTGATCATGCACTGATCACGTGGCTGATCATGCACTGATCGTGGCTGATCATGCACTGATCACGTGGCTGATCATGCACTGATCACGTGACTGATCATGCACTGATCACGCGTGGCTGATCATTACACTGATCACGTGACTGATCATGCACTGATCACGTGGCTGATCTTGCACTGATCACGTGACTGATCATGCACTGATCACGTGACTGATCATGCACTGATCACGTGGCTGATCATGCACTGATCACGTGGGCTGATCATGCACTGATCACGTGACTGATCATGCACTGATCACGTGGCTGATCATGCACTGATCACGTGGCTGATCATGCACTGATCACGTGGCTGATCATTCACTGATCACGTGGCTGATCATGCACTGATCACGTGGCTGATCATGCACTGATCACGTGGCTGATCATGCACTGATCACGTGACTGATCATGCACTGATCACTTGACTGATCATGCACTGATCACGTGCCTTATCATGCACTATCATGACGTTGCTGATCACGTGGCTTCATGCACTGATCACATGGCTGATCATACACTGATCACGTGGCTGATCATACTCTGATCACGTGGCTGATCATGCACTGATCACGTGGCTGATCATGATCACTGGCTGATCTTGACTGCTGATCTTATGGACTGATCTGATCACGTGACTGCAGGCACTGATCACTTGACTGACTGTCATGCACTGATCACGTGGATGATCATGCACTGATTAATCATATACTGGTCACGTGGCTATCATGCACTGATCACGTGCCTGTTCATGCACTGATCACGTGGCTGATCATTCACTGATCACGTGACTGATCATGCACTGATCACGTGGCTGAATATGCACTGATCGTGGCTGATCATACACTGATCACGGGACTGTGCATGCACTGATCACTTGGCTGCTGATCGTGCACTGATCACGTGCCTCATCATTCACTGATCTGGCGTGGCTGATGGCTGACGAACTGATCACGTGGCTCTCATGCCCTGATCACGTGGCTGATCATATACTGATCACGTGACTGATCATGCACTGATCACGTGCCTGATCATGCACTGATCACCTGGCTGATCATGCATTGATCACGAAGCTGACCGTACACTGATCACGTGACTCCGCATGCACTGATCACGTGGCTGATCATGCACTGATCACCTGACTGATCATGCACTGATCACGTGGCTGATCATGCACTGATCACGTGGCTGATCATGCACTGGCGTGATCACTGATCAGGCACTGATCACGTGACTGATCATGCACTGATCACGTGGGGGATCATGCACTGATCATGCTGACTGCACTGATCACGTGGCTGATCATTCACTGATCACGTGACTGATCATTCAGTGATCACGTGGCTGAATATGCACTGATCACGAAGCTGATCATACACTGACCACGGGACTGTGCATGCACTGATCACTTGGCTGATCATGCACTGATCACGTTGCTGATCATGCACTGATCACGTGGCTGATCATACACTGATTACGTCGCTGATCATACACTGATCACTTGGCTCATCATGCACTAATCACGTTGCGGATCATGCACTGATAACATGGTTGGTCATACACTGATCACGTGACTGTGCATGCACTGATCACGTGGCTGCTCATGCAGTGATAACTGGCTATCATACACTGATCACGTGACTGATCATGGACTATTCACGTGCCTGATCATGCACTGATCACGTACCTGATCATGCACTGATCACATGGCTGACCATACACTGATCACATGACTGATCATGCTCTGATGTGCCTGAT
>NW_027219266.1:0-7503 GCF_027580195.1 Bos mutus
TCAAGCAGATGAGCAGGCAGGTGTCGCGCGGCTCAGCTGGCGATTATCAAGCAGATGAGCAGGCAGGTGTCGCGCGGCTCAGCTGGCGATTATCAAGCAGATGAGCAGGCAGGTGTCGCGCGGCTCAGCTGGCGATTATCAAGCAGATGAGCAGGCAGGTGTCGCGCGGCTCAGCTGGCGACAATCAAGCAGATGAGCAGGCGGGTGTCGCGCGGCTCAGCTGGCGATTATCAAGCAGATGAGCAGGCAGGTGTCGCGGCTCAGCTGGCGATTATCAAGCAGATGAGCAGGCAGGTGTCGCGCGGCTCAGCTGGCGATTATCAAGCAGATGAGCAGGCAGCAGGTGTCGCGCGGCTCAGCTGGCGATTATCAAGCAGATGAGCAGCAGGCAGGTGTCGCGCGGCTCAGCTGGCGATTATCAAGCAGATGAGCAGGCAGGTGTCGCGGCGGCTCA
Source organism: Bos mutus (assembly GCF_027580195.1). Lineage (NCBI taxonomy): Eukaryota > Metazoa > Chordata > Mammalia > Artiodactyla > Bovidae > Bos > Bos mutus. Next base: position 455 of record NW_027219266.1, read on the forward strand.
GCTGGCGATTATCAAGCAGATGAGCAGGCAGGTGTCGCGCGGCTCAGCTGGCGATTATCAAGCAGATGAGCAGGCAGGTGTCGCGCGGCTCAGCTGGCGATTATCAAGCAGATGAGCAGGCAGGTGTCGCGCGGCTCAGCTGGCGATTATCAAGCAGATGAGCAGGCAGGTGTCGCGCGGCTCAGCTGGCGATTATCAAGCAGATGAGCAGGCAGGTGTCGCGGCGGCTCAGCTGGCGATTATCAAGCAGATGAGCAGGCAGGTGTCGCGCGGCTCAGCTGGCGATTATCAAGCAGATGAGCAGGCAGGTGTCGGCGGCTCAGCTGGCGTTATCAAGCAGATGAGCAGGCAGGTGTCGCGCGGCTCAGCTGGCGATTATCAAGCAGATGAGCAGGCAGGTGTCGCGCGGCTCAGCTGGCGATTATCAAGCAGATGAGCAGGCAGGTGTCGCGCGGCTCAGCTGGCGATTATCAAGCAGATGAGCAGGCAGGTGTCGCGCGGCTCAGCTGGCGATTATCAAGCAGATGAGCAGGCAGGTGTCGCGGCTCAGCTGGCGATTATCAAGCAGATGAGCAGGCAGGTGTCGCGCGGCTCAGCTGGCGATTATCAAGCAGATGAGCAGGCAGGTGTCGCCGCGGCTCAGCTGGCGATTATCAAGCAGATGAGCAGGCAGGTGTCGCGGCTCAGCTGGCGATTATCAAGCAGATGAGCAGGCAGGTGTCGCGCGGCTCAGCTGGCGATTATCAAGCAGATGAGCAGGCAGGGTGTCGCGCGCGGCTCAGCTGGCGATTATCAAGCAGATGAGCAGGCAGGTGTCGCGCGGCTCAGCTGGCGATTATCAAGCAGATGAGCAGGCAGGTGTCGCGCGGCTCAGCTGGCGATTATCAAGCAGATGAGCAGGCAGGTGTCGCGCGCGGCTCAGCTGGCGATTATCAAGCAGATGAGCAGGCAGGTGTCAGGGCTCAGCTGGCGATTATCAAGCAGATGAGCAGGCAGGTGTCGCGCGCGGCTCAGCTGGCGATTATCAAGCAGATGAGCAGGCAGGTGTCGCGCGGCTCAGCTGGCGATTATCAAGCAGATGAGCAGGCAGGTGTCGCGCGGCTCAGCTGGCGATTATCAAGCAGATGAGCAGGCAGGTGTCGCGCGGCTCAGCTGGCGATTATCAAGCAGATGAGCAGGCAGGTGTCGCGCGGCTCAGCTGGCGATTATCAAGCAGATGAGCAGGCAGGTGTCAGCGCGGCTCAGCTGGCGATTATCAAGCAGATGAGCAGGCAGGTGTCGCGCGGCTCAGCTGGCGATTATCAAGCAGATGAGCAGGCAGGTGTCGCGGCTCAGCTGGCGATTATCAAGCAGATGAGCAGGCAGGTGTCGCGCGGCTCAGCTGGCGATTATCAAGCAGATGAGCAGGCAGGTGTCGCGCGCGCGGCTCAGCTGGCGATTATCAAGCAGATGAGCAGGCAGGTGTCGCGCGGCTCAGCTGGCGATTATCAAGCAGATGAGCAGGCAGGTGTCGCGCGGCTCAGCTGGCGATTATCAAGCAGATGAGCAGGCAGGTGTCGCGCGGCTCAGCTGGCGATTATCAAGCAGATGAGCAGGCAGGTGTCGCGCGGCTCAGCTGGCGATTATCAAGCAGATGAGCAGGCAGGTGTCGCGCGGCTCAGCTGGCGATTATCAAGCAGATGAGCAGGCAGGTGTCGCGCGGCTCAGCTGGCGATTATCAAGCAGATGAGCAGGCAGGTGTCGCGGCTCAGCTGGCGATTATCAAGCAGATGAGCAGGCAGGTGTCGCGCGGCTCAGCTGGCGATTATCAAGCAGATGAGCAGGCAGGTGTCGCGCGGCTCAGCTGGCGATTATCAAGCAGATGAGCAGGCAGGTGTCGCGCGGCTCAGCTGGCGATTATCAAGCAGATGAGCAGGCAGGTGTCGCGCGGCTCAGCTGGCGATTATCAAGCAGATGAGCAGGCAGGTGTCTGCGGCGGCTCAGCTGGCGATTATCAAGCAGATGAGCAGGCAGGTGTCGCGCGGCTCAGCTGGCGATTATCAAGCAGATGAGCAGGCAGGTGTCGCGCGGCTCAGCTGGCGATTATCAAGCAGATGAGCAGGCAGGTGTGCGGCGCGGCTCAGCTGGCGATTATCAAGCAGATGAGCAGGCAGGTGTCGCGCGGCTCAGCTGGCGATTATCAAGCAGATGAGCAGGCAGGTGTCGCGCGGCTCAGCTGGCGATTATCAAGCAGATGAGCAGGCGGGTGTCGCGCGGCTCAGCTGGCGATTATCAAGCAGATGAGCAGGCAGGTGTCGCGCGGCTCAGCTGGCGATTATCAAGCAGATGAGCAGGCAGGTGTCGCGCGGCTCAGCTGGCGATTATCAAGCAGATGAGCAGGCAGGTGTCGCGCGCGGCTCAGCTGGCGATTATCAAGCAGATGAGCACAGGCAGGTGTCGCGCGGCTCAGCTGGCGATTATCAAGCAGATGAGCAGGCAGGTGTCGCGCGGCTCAGCTGGCGATTATCAAGCAGATGAGCAGGCAGGTGTCGCGCGGCTCAGCTGGCGATTATCAAGCAGATGAGCAGGCAGGTGTCGCGCGGCTCAGCTGGCGATTATCAAGCAGATGAGCAGGCAGGTGTCGCGCGGCTCAGCTGGCGATTATCAAGCAGATGAGCAGGCAGGTGTCGCGCGGCTCAGCTGGCGATTATCAAGCAGATGAGCAGGCAGGTGTCGCGCGGCTCAGCTGGCGATTATCAAGCAGATGAGCAGGCAGGTGTCGCGCGCGGCTCAGCTGGCGATTATCAAGCAGATGAGCAGGCAGGTGTCGCGCGGCTCAGCTGGCGATTATCAAGCAGATGAGCAGGCAGGTGTCGCTCGCTGCGGCTCAGCTGGCGATTATCAAGCAGATGAGCAGGCAGGTGTCGCGGCTCAGCTGGCGATTATCAAGCAGATGAGCAGGCAGGTGTGTCTCGCGGCTCAGCTGGCGATTATCAAGCAGATGAGCAGGCAGGTGTCGCGCGGCTCAGCTGGCGATTATCAAGCAGATGAGCAGGCAGGTGTCGGCGGCTCAGCTGGCGATTATCAAAGCAGATGAGCAGGCAGGTGTCGCGCGGCTCAGCTGGCGATTATCAAGCAGATGAGCAGGCGGGTGTGTCGCGGCTCAGCTGGCGATTATCAAGCAGATGAGCAGGCAGGTGTCGCGGCTCAGCTGGCGATTATCAAGCAGATGAGCAGGCAGGTGTCAGCGCGGCTCAGCTGGCGATTATCAAGCAGATGAGCAGGCAGGTGTCGCGCGGCTCAGCTGGCGATTATCAAGCAGATGAGCAGGCAGGTGTCGCGCGGCTCAGCTGGCGATTATCAAGCAGATGAGCAGGCAGGTGTCGCGCGGCTCAGCTGGCGATTATCAAGCAGATGAGCAGGCAGGTGTCGCGCGGCTCAGCTGGCGATTATCAAGCAGATGAGCAGGCAGGTGTCGCGCGGCTCAGCTGGCGATTATCAAGCAGATGAGCAGGCAGGTGTCGCGCGGCTCAGCTGGCGATTATCAAGCAGATGAGCAGGCAGGTGTCGCGCGGCTCAGCTGGCGATTATCAAGCAGATGAGCAGGCAGGTGTCGCGCGGCTCAGCTGGCGATTATCAAGCAGATGAGCAGGCAGGTGTCGCGCGCGGCTCAGCTGGCGATTATCAAGCAGATGAGCAGGCAGGTGTCGCGCGGCTCAGCTGGCGATTATCAAGCAGATGAGCAGGCAGGTGTCGCGCGGCTCAGCTGGCGATTATCAAGCAGATGAGCAGGCAGGTGTCGCGCGGCTCAGCTGGCGATTATCAAGCAGATGAGCAGGCAGGTGTCGCGCGCGGCTCAGCTGGCGATTATCAAGCAGATGAGCAGGCAGGTGTCGCGCGGCTCAGCTGGCGATTATCAAGCAGATGAGCAGGCAGGTGTCGCGCGGCTCAGCTGGCGATTATCAAGCAGATGAGCAGGCAGGTGTCCGCGGCGGCTCAGCTGGCGATTATCAAGCAGATGAGCAGGCAGGTGTCAAGCGGCTCAGCTGGCGATTATCAAGCAGATGAGCAGGCAGGTGTCGCGCGGCTCAGCTGGCGATTATCAAGCAGATGAGCAGGCAGGTGTCGCGCGCGGCTCAGCTGGCGATTATCAAGCAGATGAGCAGGCAGGTGTCGCGCGGCTCAGCTGGCGATTATCAAGCAGATGAGCAGGCAGGTGTCGCGGCTCAGCTGGCGATTATCAAGCAGATGAGCAGGGCAGGTGTCGCGCGGCTCAGCTGGCGATTATCAAGCAGATGAGCAGGCAGGTGTCGCGCGGCTCAGCTGGCGATTATCAAGCAGATGAGCAGGCAGGTGTCGCGCGGCTCAGCTGGCGATTATCAAGCAGATGAGCAGGCAGGTGTCGCGGCTCAGCTGGCGATTATCAAGCAGATGAGCAGGCAGGTGTCGCGCGGCTCAGCTGGCGATTATCAAGCAGATGAGCAGGCAGGTGTCGCGCGGCTCAGCTGGCGATTATCAAGCAGATGAGCAGGCAGGTGTCGCGCGGCTCAGCTGGCGATTATCAGCAGATGAGCAGGCAGGTGTCCAGCGGCTCAGCTGGCGATTATCAAGCAGATGCAGGCAGGCAGGTGTCAGCGGCTCAGCTGGCGATTATCAAGCAGATGAGCAGGCAGGTGTCGCGCGGCTCAGCTGGCGATTATCAAGCAGATGAGCAGGCAGGTGTCGCGGCGGCTCAGCTGGCGATTATCAAGCAGATGAGCAGGCAGGTGTCGCGCGGCTCAGCTGGCGATTATCAAGCAGATGAGCAGGCAGGTGTCGCGCGGCTCAGCTGGCGATTATCAAGCAGATGAGCAGGCAGGTGTCGCGCGGCTCAGCTGGCGATTATCAAGCAGATGAGCAGGCAGGTGTCGAGCGGCTCAGCTGGCGATTATCAAGCAGATGAGCAGGCAGGTGTGTCGCGGGCTCAGCTGGCGATTATCAAGCAGATGAGCAGGCAGGTGTCGGCGCGGCTCAGCTGGCGATTATCAAGCAGATGAGCAGGCAGGTGTCGCAGCGGCTCAGCTGGCGATTATCAAGCAGATGAGCAGGCAGGTGTCGCCAGCGGCTCAGCTGGCGATTATCAAGCAGATGAGCAGGCAGGTGTCAGCGCGGCTCAGCTGGCGATTATCAAGCAGATGAGCAGGCAGGTGTCGTCGCGGCTCAGCTGGCGATTATCAAGCAGATGAGCAGGCAGGTGTCGCGCGGCTCAGCTGGCGATTATCAAGCAGATGAGCAGGCAGGTGTCGCGCGGCTCAGCTGGCGATTATCAAGCAGATGAGCAGGCAGGTGTCGCGCGGCTCAGCTGGCGATTATCAAGCAGATGAGCAGGCAGGTGTCGCGCGGCTCAGCTGGCGATTATCAAGCAGATGAGCAGGCAGGTGTCGCGCGGCTCAGCTGGCGATTATCAAGCAGATGAGCAGGCAGGTGTCGCGCGGCTCAGCTGGCGATTATCAAGCAGATGAGCAGGCAGGTGTCGCGCGGCTCAGCTGGCGATTATCAAGCAGATGAGCAGGCAGGTGTCGCGCGGCTCAGCTGGCGATTATCAAGCAGATGAGCAGGCAGGTGTCGCGCGGCTCAGCTGGCGATTATCAAGCAGATGAGCAGGCAGGTGTCGCGGCGGCTCAGCTGGCGATTATCAAGCAGATGAGCAGGCAGGTGTCGCGCGGCTCAGCTGGCGATTATCAAGCAGATGAGCAGGCAGGTGTCGCGCGGCTCAGCTGGCGATTATCAAGCAGATGAGCAGGCAGGTGTGTCGCGCGGCTCAGCTGGCGATTATCAAGCAGATGAGCAGGCAGGTGTCGCGCGGCTCAGCTGGCGATTATCAAGCAGATGAGCAGGCAGGTGTCGCGCGGCTCAGCTGGCGACAATCAAGCAGATGAGCAGGCAGGTGTCGCGCGGCTCAGCTGGCGATTATCAAGCAGATGAGCAGGCAGGTGTCGCGCGGCTCAGCTGGCGATTATCAAGCAGATGAGCAGGCAGGTGTCGCGCGCGGCTCAGCTGGCGATTATCAAGCAGATGAGCAGCAGGCAGGTGTCGCGCGGCTCAGCTGGCGATTATCAAGCAGATGAGCAGGCAGGTGTCGCGCGGCTCAGCTGGCGATTATCAAGCAGATGAGCAGGCAGGTGTCGCGTGGCTCAGCTGGCGATTATCAAGCAGATGAGCAGGCAGGTGTGTCGTTGCGGCTCAGCTGGCGATTATCAAGCAGATGAGCAGGCAGGTGTTGAGCAGCTCCGCTGGCGATTATCAAGCAGAAGAGCAGGCAGGTGTCGCGCGGCTCAGCTGGCGTATATCAAGCAGATGAGCAGGCAGGTGTCGCGCGGCTCAGCTGGCGATTATCAAGCAGATGAGCAGGCAGGTGTCGCGCGGCTCAGCTGGCGATTATCAAGCAGATGAGCAGGCAGGTGTCGCGCGGCTCAGCTGGTGACAATCAAGCAGATGAGCAGGCAGGTGTCGCGCGGCTCAGCTGGCGATTATCAAGCAGAAGAACAGGCAGGTGTTGCGCGGCCCAGCTGGCGATTATCAAGCAGATGAGCAGGCAGGTGTCGCGCGGCTCAGCTGGCGATTATCAAGCAGATGAGCAGGCAGGTGTCGCGCGGCTCAGCTGGTGACAATCAAGCAGATGAGCAGGAAGGTGTCGCGCGGCTCAGCTGGCGATTATCAAGCAGATGAGCAGGCAGGTGTCGCGCGGCTCAGCTGGCGATTATCAAGCAGATGAGCAGGCAGGTGTCGCGCGGCTCAGCTGGCGATTATCAAGCAGATGAGCAGGCAGGTGTCGCGCGGCTCAGCTGGCGATTATCAAGCAGATGAACAGGCAGGTGTCGCGCGGCTCAGCTGGCGATTATCAAGCAGATGATCAGGCAAGTGTCGCACGGCTCAGCTGGCGATTATCAGACAGAAGAGCAGGCAGGTGTCACGCGGCTCAGCCGGCCACAGTCAAGCAGAAGAGCAGGCAGGTGTCACGCGGCTCAGCTGGCGTATATCAAGCAGATGAGCAGGCAGGTTTCGCGCGGCTCAGCTGGCGTATATCAAGC
>NW_027219267.1:0-8175 GCF_027580195.1 Bos mutus
CGGGGATCAATTTTTCCCCCCTCAGCCGGTTTATTTGTACCCGTAAACGGCATTTCAAGTTAGTTTCCTGATTTTGTGCCTGACCGGGAGGGGATCAGTCTTTTTTTAAATTCCCGGGGCCCCATCAGTGATGATAGGCCCGGGGGAGTCAGTCATGATCAGTCCCATTAAATCACTGATTTTTGCCGGCGTGATCAGTCAAAAATCCCCCCAAATTGTTATAAGTGCCCCGATCGGGTGGGAACGGCCCTTCATGGTAACCCGTGATCAATTCGCGTTCCCGGTGACCGGGGCGCGTGGGTCCTGATCGTTTTTGGGTTAGTCCCGTGATCTGTATGACCGGGAAAGGGGATCAGTGTAAATTCCCGGCCCCGTGAACAGTGCATATAGCCACGTGGTCAGTGCATGATCCGGGCACCTGATGTGTGTATGATCGGTCCCGTGACCCTTTTTGGCCGCCCCGTGATCACTCTGATCGGGCCCGGGTCAGTGCCTGTGACTCATCCGTGATCAGTGCATGATAGCCATATGTCAGTACATGATCAGTCCGCGTGATCAGTGCATGATCAGCCACGTGATCAGTGCATGTGCGGTCTCGTGATCGATGTATGATCGGTCACGTGATCCAGTGCACGATCTTCACATGATCGGTCATAATCGGTCAGGTGATGAATGCGCTGATCAGTCACGTGATCAGTCTCGGGCGTGATCAGTGCATGATCGCCACGTGATCAGTGAATGAATGGAGCCTTGTATGATCAGCCCGTGATCAGTGCATGTGAGTCAGTGTGATGAGCCATGATCGACGCACGTGGTCGTGCAGTCAGTCAATGTGATCAGTGTCATGATCAGCCGCGTGATCAGTGCATGATCAGCCGTGAGCAGTGAATGATCAGGCAGGTGGTGAGTCATGCGCATGCGTCACGTGATGATAGTCAGTGATCAGCCAGATTCGTGCATGTCAGTGCATGATCTACATCGTCACGTGAGCAGTGCATGATCGTCAAGCGTGATCAGTGCAAATAGCTCAGCCCAGGTGATCAGTGCATGATCAGCCCGTGATCAGTGCATGAACAGTGATCAGTGCATGGCTTGCGTGATCAGTGAATGTTATCAATTGCATGTCCAGCCGTGATCGGTGCATGATGTACGTGATCGGTATGCAGTCAGTCCACGTGATCAGTGTTGATCAGCCAAGTGATCAGTGCCATGATCCAGCCACGTGATCAGTGCGTGAACAGCCATGATCAGTGCATGATCTCCCCACGTGATCCAGTGCATGATCGGCCGTGATCAGTGCATGATCAGCACGTAATCGTGCATGTTCAGTCACGTGATCAGTGTGCAGTGCCCAGTCGCGTGATCGGTGCGTGATCAGCCCGTGATCAGTGCATGATCGCGTGATCAGTGCATGATCAGTACGTGATCAGTGCACGATCGATCGCGTGATCAGTGCATGATCAGCCCGTGATCAGTGCATGTTCTCCCCACGTGATCAGTGCATGTTCAGTCGTGATCAGTGCATGATCAGCCGCGTGATCAGTGTATGATCAGCCTTCGTGATCAGTGCATGATGAGCCACGTGATCGGTGTGCATGATCAGGCCGTGATCAGTGCGCACAGTAACGTGATCAGTACAATGATCAGCCCCGTGATCTGTGCATGATGAGCCACGTGATCAGTGCATGATCAGCCGTGTTCAGTGCATTATCAGCCCGTGATCGGTGCATGATCAACCGCGTGATCAGTGCATGCAGTACGTGATCAGTGCGCCCGATCAGACCACGTGATCAGTGCATGATCCGCCGCGTGATCAGTGCATGATCAGTCGTGATCAGTGCATGATCAGGCACGTGATCAGTGCATGATCATCCGTGATGAACATGTTCCCGTGTGATCAGTGTTATCAGTCGTGCATGATCAGTGGTGCGATGCACAGTCGTGATCAGTGCGTGATTTCCCTGATCAGCCGTGATCAGTGCATGATCAGGTGTGATCAGTGCATTATAGACATGTGATCAGTGCCAAGCAGCCGTGATCAGTGCATGATCAGTCAAATGATCGCGTGATCAGTGCATGATCAGCCGGGTGATCAGTGCATGATCCCAGCGCGTGATGGTGCGCGATCAGCCCGCGTGATCTGTGCATGTTCGGTGCGTGATCAGTGCATGATCAGTCACGTGTCAGTGCATGATCAGCCGTGATCAGTGCATGATGGTCACGTGATCAGTGCATGATCGCCCGTGATCAGTGCATGATCAGCCGCGTGATAGGCGTGATCAGTGCATGATCTGTGCATGATCAGTCGCTGTTCAGTGCATGATCCAGGCGCGTGAAAAGTTCGTGATCAGCCATGTGCAGTGCATGATCCATCACGTGATCGTGTCACGATCAGTGCGTGATCGCCACGTGATCGTGTGCATGGTGCGTGATCATGTGCATGATCAGTCATAGTGTATGATCAGCCGCGTGACAGTGAATATTAGCCATGTGATCAGTGCATGATCAGTGCGCCAGTCAGGTGCAGTGCATGCAAAGTCGCGTGATCGTGCATCATCAGCGCGTGATCAGTGCATGATCAGCCATGCGTGATCAGTGCATGATCAGCCACGTGATCAGTGCATGATCAGCCATGTGATGTGTGCGCCATCAGTCGCGTGATCAGTGCATGCGATCCGTGATCGGTATGATCAGCCGCGTGATCAGTGCATGAGTCATCGCGTGATCGGTGCATGATCAGCCGCGTGATCCGTGCATGTGATCAGCCTGCGTGATCAGTGCATGATCAATCGTGATCGGTGCATGATCAGTCCGTGATCAGTGCATGATCAGCCCGTGATCAGTGCATGATCAGTCACGTGATCAGTGCATGATCAGCCGCGTGGTCAGTGCATGATCGGTGTCGTGATCGGCATGATCAGCCATGTGATCAGTGCATGCACAGTCACGTGAGCAGTGCATGATCAGGCAGGTGGTGAGTGCATGATCAGTCACGTGATAAGTGCATGATCAGCCAAGTGATCAGTTCTTGATCAGGCGTGTGATCAGTGCATGATCAGTCACATGATCAGTGTATGATCAGCCACGTGATCAGTGCATGATAGCCACGTGACCCGGCATGATCAGTCACGTGATCAGTGCATGATGAGCCATGGGATCAGTGCATGATAGCCATGTGATCAGTGCATGAAAGCTACGTGACCAGTGCATGATCAGCCACGTAATCAGTGCATCATCAGCCACGTGATCATTGCATGTTCAGCCACGTGATCAGTGCATGCACGATCACGTGATCAGTGTCTGATCAGCTTCGTGATCAGTGCATGATCAGCCACGTGATCAGTGCATGATCAAGCGTGATCAGTGCATGCAGTCGCGTGATCAGTGTCGTGATCGGTGCGTGATCAGTGCGTGATCAGTGCGTGATCAGTGCACGTTCAGCCGTGATCAGTCGCGTGATCGGTGCATGATCGGTCACGTGTGTGATCAGTGCGTGAGTCAGATGATCAGCCACGTGATCAGTGCATGATCAGGCACGTGAACAGTGCATGATCAGCCACGTGATCAGTGCATGATCTCCCACCGGATCAGTGCATGATCAGCCACGTGAACAGTGCATGATCAGCAACGTGATCATTGCATGTTCAGCCACGTGCTCAGTGCATGCAGTCACGTGATCAGTGTATGATCAGCTTCGTGATCAGTGCATGGTCAGCCACGTGATCAGTGCATGATCAGGCGCGTGATCAGTGCATGATCAGTCATGTGATCAGTGTATGATCAGCAAGGTTGTGGTGCAAGCTCAGCCGTGTGATCAGTGCATGATCAGCCGCGTGATCAGTGCATGATCTCCCACGTGATCAGTGCATGATCAGCCGTGATCGTGATCATTGCATGTTCAGCCCGCGTGATCAGTGCATGATCAGCCGCGTGATCAGTGCATGATCTCACGTGATCAGTGCATGATCTCCCACGTGATCAGTGCATGATCTCCACGTGATCATTGCATGTTCAGCCGCGTGATCAGTGCATGCAGTCGTACTCAGCGTATGATCGCCCGTGATCGGTGCATGATGAGCCCGCGTGAACAGTGCATGATCAGGCAAGTGTTCAGTGCACTATCAGTAATGTGATCAGTGCCGTGATCAGACCGCGTCATGAGTGCATGGAGTGCCTCTGATCAGTGTATGATCAGCCGGCGTGATCAGTGCATTTTCAGCCACGTGATCAGTGCATTTTCAGCCAGGTGATCAGTGCATGCACAGTCACGTGATCAGTGTATGATCAGCCCGTGATTAGTTCATGGATCAGCCACGTGATCGTGCATGCAGTCGAGCGCGTGATCAGTGCATGATCATCCCGTGATAAGTGTTCGATCAGCCACGTGATCAGTGTATGATCGGCCGTGTGATGATCTCCCACGTGATCAGTCCGATCAGCCACGTGATCCATGATCAGCCGCGTGATCAGTACGCAAGATCCGCGTGATCGCATGCAATCACGTAATCAGTGCGCGCGTGATAGGATCCGTGATCGGTGCCATGTGATCAGTGCATGTTCGTGATTGTTGCGCCCGGTCAGCCACGTGTCAGTACATCAGTCATGTGACGTGATGCATTTCACCTCTGATCGGTGTATGATCTGCGTGATCAGTGATCTGATCACCGTGGCAGCTGCGTTGTCGGTGCGTGATCAGTCAGGTAATCTAGTGTATGATCAGCCATGTGATCGTGTGCGTGATCACCCGTCTCCCACGGATAGTGTTGATCAGGCAGCGTGTTCAGTGCATGATCAGTCGCGTGATCGTGCATGTTCAGCCCCGTGATTGGTGCATGCACAGTCGCGTGATCGTGTATGATCGGCCGTGATCGGTGCATGATCAGCCCACGCGCATCACACGTAGCCAAGTATGATCGCCACGTAATCAGTGCATGCGCTCCCGGATCAGTGTATGATCAGCCCGTGAACAGTGCATGATAGCCCGCGTGATCAGTGCATAGTCAGTTTCGAGGGCAGGTATGATTAGCCGCCCGATCCCAGTGCGCCCGATAGCCGCGTGATCACTGCGCGATCTGCCAGGTGATCAGTGTATGATCATCCACGTGTTCGGTGCATGGGATCGTGTGATCGGTACATGATAAAGGCGTGATCAGTGCGCGGTGGTCCGTGATCAGTGTATGATCAACCGATCAGTGCGATAGCCGGGTAATGGTGCGCAGAGGCCAAATGATCGGCCTTAGTCCCGGGGTCAGTTATTTTCGCCCGAATTTAGTGCCCTGAAGCCAACTGGTCAGTGCCCTTTTCGGGCAATGGTCAATTGCCCCTTCCCTCCCTGTCGGGGGCCCCTAGGGCCGTGATCAGTGTGTTTATCATCCCCCGGGTCAATGCCCTGTTAGTCATGTAATCAATGGGAAAAGATAGGGGTAAACAGGGGCGATCCCTCCCGTGGTAGTGTTTATCAGCCAAGTAAACCCGTGCAAAAAAGCCCCGTGATCAGTGCCGGGTCAGAAAGCGTCGGTACCGCCCGCGTCATCAGTGCCGGATTTGCCCGTAAACGTTCATCAATTTTTGATCCCCTGCCTTTGTCACGTATCATTCATGAAACCCCCAAACGGGGCATAAAACGATACGTGAAAAAAGGGGTTTTGATCACCCCTGGGCGGGGCATGCTCAATCCCGTATCAGGGAGGCCCGCGGTTGGTGGGCTGCTCTCTGGGACAATTCCAGCCCAGGGTGCCCCAATTTTTTCCCGTCTCCCCCGAACAATTGCCCCCCGTGCCGCTAATTCCCGCCTGCTCCCTCTCCGGTTTGGGCCCCGGGGGCGCAATTTCTCAAACTGATTCCGAAATTTTTTCCTGCTCCCAAATTTCCCGCCTGCTCGGCCTTTTTTCTTTTTTCCGGCCGTTTTTTTTGGCAAAACTGAAAGCCAGTCAGCACAGATCAAACCCGGAAAGCCCGGGGCGTGATGATCGGGGGCCCTAATTCAGGCCCTGTTTGGAAATGAAACAGGTGTCCAGTTCCCTGATCGATTGGCGCCGGTCAGCCCGTGTCCCGTGGGGGATTTAATTGGTGATGGCAGATCGGTCAAATACCGGTATATGGGTTCTCCGGGGTCGTGCCCGGTCGCCGCCGATCGGTGCCCAAAAACCCGGAACCCTTGCGGCCGTGATCGTGCGGCCCGGCGCGTGGTCGGTGTTTTTCAGCCCGTGATCAGTGCCCCGGAGTAAGTGATCGGGGCCGGTCAATCCCCCTGAAAGGGCCCAAACGGTCCCTGATGGGGTCCCAATCAACCACGGTATTTCGCGATCCCTTCCTTGGCCCCCCCAATTGCGGCCGGGACGGTTTGCTATGGATCTTTGTGATCAGCCCGCAAAACCCGTGCCGGGTAGCCCCGTGACCGGCGCCGGTCGGTCACGGGTCAGTGCCGGGTCGTCCCCTTTATCGGTGCCGGGTCGTTCGTTACCATTGCGCAGTTCCCTGACCCCGTACATTTGGGTTTGTGTCATTGCAGGATCCCGCCGCGTGGCACTGCCGGTGGGGTGAAACGAGGGGAAAGATCGCTCCCTGACGGGGTAACAGCCGAAAAAAACCGTGATGGTCCGGGCGCCCTGGCAGTGGGGATCCCCGCCCGTGACCCGTCAGGGTACCTCGTGTCGTTCCTGATTGTCCGTGATCTGTGCGCGAACCGTAATCGTGCTATATCCCTGATCGGGGAATTTGGTGATCGGGCCCGGGGGGTCCGGGGTGATCTTGGGGACCAGGCGTGAACGGGGCCGATCGTCCCGTGATGTTACGTCAATTCTTCCATTGCTGATCAGCCCCGTGGGGCCCTTTTGCTGGTTTTTTCATGATCAACCCCACCCCTGAGCGAGCGAAAACCCGTGATGAAAGCCTGATCGGCCAAATGATCGGATCGTCCCTGGGGCAGTGCGGTCATTTCGTACCTTTCTGATCGTCCCTTTCCGGTATATGGGAACCGTGATTATTGCGGAAACCCGTGAAGCAGTAGCCCGGGGTGGCCCTTTATCGTTCTAAAAAGGAATCCGTCAGCCATGGTCAGTGCCCGGGTCCCCGTAAACGGTAGATCAGTCGCTGACAGGTTTCGATCAGCCCGTAACGTTTTTCCGGGCGTGTCAATGCAAAAACCGCGTATCCGGGGCGATCAATTTCCCTGGCGGGGTTTTGATCAGCCCGTGATGGGGCATGTTCCGGCACCCTGAACGGTGTTGCCCACCCTGATCGGGGCGATATCCAAATATCGGGGCGAAACAATCCGTGATATGTAGGGTCGGGCCCTGTGGGAAAAGCTGCTCGTCCCCTTTCAGGGGCCCGCCAGTTTGATTACTGTCTGCTCTCTGCTTGGCCTTTTTCCAACTAGGGTTTTCCGATTTCCCCCTGTGTCTGTTTACAATTCTGTGTGCTGGGGAATTCCTGCCTGCTCAGCTGCTTTTTGGTACCCGGAGCGCGGTTCCTCCGGGTGAGTTCCATGACATTGCCCGCGCTGTTTGGTTTGTACCTTTCAATCTTTGTTTTTGGGCCCCCGAGGCCCGGGTCAATGTAAAAGGAAACCGGGGGAGACGCCGTCATTCCCGGGTCGGGGCCATTAGGTCCCCCTGATCTCTTAAGCGGGCATGGTTGGTCGTAACTCCAGTCACGGTATCGGTGCCAAAATCCCCGGGATCAGTGCCGGGGGGGCCCCTGATCATTGCGCCATTTGCCCGTGATCGGATGATCGGCCCGGGGGGGTAGTACCTGATAACCCACGTGATTTTCCTGAGCCGCGTGATCCCCTTTCCCAACCAGGCAGGGATCGGGGAATCCCCGCCCGGTGAACGGGGCATATTTCCCGGGGATCGGGGGCCCGATCGGGCGGGACGGTGTGGGATCAACCCGGAACGGGGCCTTTCAGCCCGTAAACGGGCCCAAACCCGTAAAAAGTGCGCCATCAAATTCGTGATCATGTATGATTGGGGGCGTTCCGGGGCCCAAGGGGCCCCGTGATCCCCGCCCCGGGCGGGCCCGTTTACAGGTGTGTGATCAACCCCGCGTGAACGGGGTTTTTTCCCGGCCCCCGTATCGGTGCCGGGGCGCGGGATCGGGGTTATGGTCGGGGCGTGAAACGGTGTTGGGTCAGCCACGTGATCGGGGGCATGGTCGAAAACCCTGAACAATGTA
>NW_027219268.1:0-4206 GCF_027580195.1 Bos mutus
CATGTGATCAGTGCGTGATCAGTCACGTGATCAGTGATCAGTCAGCCGTGATCAGTGCGTGATCAGCATGATCATCCTGCGTGATCAGTGCGTGATCAGCCACGTGATCGTGATGATGTGCATCAGCCGTGATCAGTGCGCGCACTGCGTGATCAGTGCATGATCAGCCACGTGATCAGTGCATGATCAGCCACGTGATCAGTGCATGATCAGCCACGTGATCAGTGCATGATCAGTCGCGTGATCAGTGCATGATCAGATCAGTGTGATCAGTGCATGATCAGTGCCACGTGATCAGTGCATGATCAGCCACGCGTGATCAGTGCATGATCAGCCGCGTGATCAGTGTGCATGCACATCGCCCGTGATCAGTGCATGATCAGGCCGTGATCAGTGCATGATCAGCCACGTGATCAGTGCATGATCAGCCGCGTGATCAGTGCATGATCAGCCACGTGATCAGTGCATGATCAGTCACGTGATCAGTGCATGATCAGTGCGTGATCAGTGCATGATCAGCCGCGTGATCAGTGCATGATCAGCCACGTGATCAGTGCATGATCAGCCACGTGATCAGTGCGCGATCAGCCCGTGATCAGTGCATGATCAGCCACGTGATCAGTGCATGATCAGTCCGCGTGATCAGTGCATGATCAGCCACGTGATCAGTGCATGATCAGCCACGTGATCAGTGCATGATCAGCCACGTGATCAGTGCATGATCAGCCACGTGATCAGTGCATGATCAGTCCACGTGATCAGTGCATGATCAGTCATGTGATCAGTGCATGATCATGATCAGGCCGTGATCAGTGCATGATCAGCCACGTGATCAGTGCATGATCAGTCGCGTGATCAGTGCATGATCAGCCCGCGTGATCAGTGCATGATCAGCCACGTGATCAGTGCATGATCAGCCATGCGTGATCAGTGCATGATCAGCCACGTGATCAGTGCATGATCAGTGCGTGATCAGTGCATGATCAGCCGCGTGATCAGTGCATGATCAGGCACGTGATCAGTGCATGATCAGTCACGTGATCAGTGCATGATCAGCCACGTGATCAGTGCATGATCAGCCGCGTGATCAGTGCATGATCAGCCGCGTGATCAGTGCATGATCAGCCACGTGATCAGTGCATGATCAGTCACGTGATCAGTGCATGATCAGCCGTGATCAGTGCATGATCAGCCACGTGATCAGTGCATGATCAGCCACGTGATCAGTGCATGATCAGCCGCGTGATCAGTGCATGATCAGTCACGTGATCAGTGCATGATCAGCACGTGATCAGTGCATGATCAGCCACGTGATCAGTGCATGATCAGCGCGTGATCAGTGCATGATCAGTCGCGTGATCAGTGTGCATGATCAGCCGCGTGATCAGTGCATGATCAGCCGCGTGATCAGTGCATGATCAGCCGCGTGATCAGTGCATGATCAGCCACGTGATCAGTGCATGATCAGCCCGTGATCAGTGCATGATCAGCCACGTGATCAGTGCATGATGATCAGCCGCGTGATCAGTGCATGATCAGCCGCGTGATCGTGCATGATCAGCCGCGTGATCAGTGCATGATCAGCCACGTGATCAGTGCATGATCAGCGCGTGATCAGTGCATGATCAGCCCGTGTGATCAGTGCATGATCAGCAGTGCGTGATCAGTGCATGATCAGATCGTGTGATCAGTGATCAGTGCGTGATCAGTGCATGATCAGCCGCGTGATCAGTGCATGATCAGTCACGTGATCAGTGCATGATCAGCCACGTGATCAGTGCATGATCAGTCACGTGATCAGTGCATGATCAGCCGCGTGATCAGTGCATGATCAGTCACGTGATCAGTGCATGATCAGCCGTGTGATCAGTGCATGATTCAGCCATCGTGATCAGTGCATGATCATCCGCGTGATCAGTGCATGATCAGTGCATGATCGCGTGATCAGTGCATGATCAGCCGCGTGATCAGTGCATGATCAGTCCGTGATCAGTGTGCATGATCAGTCACGTGATCAGTGCATGATCAGCCACGTGATCAGTGCATGATCAGATCGTGATCAGTGCATGATCAGCCGCGTGATCAGTGCATGATGATCCACGTGATCAGTGTGCATGATCAGCCACGTGATCAGTGCATGATCAGCCACGTGATCAGTGCATGATCAGTGCGTGATCAGTGCATGATCAGTGCGTGATCAGTGTGCATGATCAGCCGCGTGATCAGTGCATGATCAGCCACGTGATCAGTGCATGATCAGCCACGTGATCAGTGCATGATCAGCCGCGTGATCAGTGCATGATCAGCCACGTGATCAGTGCATGATCATCACGTGATCAGTGCATGATCAGCCACGTGATCAGTGCATGATCAGCCACGTGATCAGTGCATGATCAGCCACGTGATCAGTGTGATCCGGTGTGATCAGCCGTGATCAGTGCATGCATCATGCGTGTGATCAGTGCATGATCAGCCGCGTGATCAGTGCATGATCAGTGCGTGATCAGTGCATGATCAGCCCGTGATCAGTGCATGATCAGCCGCGTGATCAGTGCATGATCAGCCGCGTGATCAGTGCATGATCAGCCACGTGATCAGTGCATGATCAGTGATCGTGATCAGTGCATGATCAGCCACGTGATCAGTGCATGATCAGCCACGTGATCAGTGCATGATCAGCTCACGTGATCAGTGCATGATCAGCCGTGTGATCAGTGCATGATCAGCCGCGTGATCAGTGCATGATCAGCCGCGTGATCGTGTGCATGATCAGCATCGTGATCAGTGCATGATCAGCCCGTGATCAGTGCATGATCAGCCCGTGATCAGTGCATGATCAGCCGCGTGATCAGTGCATGATCAGCCGCGTGATCAGTGCATGATCAGTCGCGTGATCAGTGCATGATCAGCCGCGTGATCAGTGTGTGATCATGCCGCGTGATCAGTGCATGTGATCAGTGCATGCGTGATCAGTGCACGTGATCAGTGCATGATCAGCCGTGTGATCAGTGCATGATCAGTCACGTGATCAGTGCATGATCAGCGCGTGATCAGTGCATGATCAGCCACGTGATCAGTGCATGATCAGCCATCAGTGCGTGATCAGTGCATGATCAGTGCGTGATCAGTGCATGATCAGCCGCGTGATCAGTGCATGATCAGGTCGCGTGATCAGTGCATGATCAGCCACGTGATCAGTGCATGATCAGCCACCGTGATCAGTGCATGATCAGTCCGTGATCAGTGCATGATCAGCCACGTGATCAGTGCATGATCAGGCGTGATCAGTGCATGATCAGCCACGTGATCGTGTGCATGATCAGCCGCGTGATCAGTGCATGATCAGCCGCGTGATCAGTGCATGATCAGCCCCGTGATCAGTGCATGATCAGTCGCGTGATCGTGTGCATGATCAGCCACGTGATCAGTGCATGATCAGTCAGCGTGATCAGTGCATGATCAGTGCGTGATCAGTGCATGATCAGCCGCGTGATCAGTGCATGATCAGCCGTGATCAGTGCGATGATCAGTCGCGTGATCAGTGCGCGTGATCAGTGCATGATCAGTCGCGTGATCAGTGCATGATCAGCCGCGTGATCAGTGCATGATCGATCCATGCGTGATCAGTGCATGATCAGCCGCGTGATCAGTGCATGATCAGCCGCGTGATCAGTGCATGATCATCCGTGTGATCAGTGCATGATCAGCCACGTGATCAGTGCATGATCAGCCACGTGATCAGTGCATGATCAGTCACGTGATCAGTGCATGATCAGCCGCGTGATCAGTGTGCATGATCAGCCGCGTGATCAGTGTGCATGATCAGTCGCGTGATCAGTGCATGATCAGCCGCGTGATCAGTGCATGATCAGTCCGCGTGATCAGTGCATGATCAGTCGCGTGATCAGTGCATGATCAGCCACGTGATCAGTGCATGATCAGCCACGTGATCAGTGCATGATCAGTCGCGTGATCAGTGCATGATCAGCCACGTGATCAGAGTGCATGGTCAGCCACGTGATCAGTGCATGATCAGGCGCGTGAAAGTGCATGATCAGTCGCGATATCAGTGTATGATAGCAAGGTTATCGGTGCATGATCAGCCAGGTCAGCCACGTGATCAGTGCATGATCAGCCGCGTGATCAGTGCATGATCAGCCACGTGATCAGTGCATGATCAGCCCCGTGATCAGTGCATGATCAGCC
>NW_027219269.1:0-7758 GCF_027580195.1 Bos mutus
TTATCAAAAAGATGAGCAGGAAGGTGTCGCGTAAACAAGTTCGCGATTATCAACCAGATGAGCAGGCAGGTGCCAGCGGCTCAGTTTTCGATTTTCCAACGGATGAACAGGCGGAGTGGCCGCGAGGCTGAGCTGGTGATTATCAAGCAGATGCAGGCAGGCGGAGTGTCAGCGCTGGCTCAGCTGGCGACAATCAACAGATGAGCAGTGGTGTCGCAGCTCTGCTTGCGACGATCAGAAGCAGATGAGCAGGCACGTGTCGCGCTGTAGCCTCACCTGGCGATTACCAAGCGCGAATGAACAGGCAGGTATCCGCGGCTCCAGCTGGCGATCCTCAAGCAGAAAAACAGGCCGTTATCGCGTAGCTCGGCTGTCGTATATAGAGCGCAGATGAGCAGGCAGGTGTGTGGGGCTCAGCTTGATTATCAAGCAGATAAACAGGCAAATGTCGCAGCTCAGCTGGCGACGACAAGCAGATAAACGCAGGCAGGTGTCGCGCGACTCAGATTGCGATTATCAAGCAGATGAAGCAGGCATGTATCGCTCGGCTCAGCTGGCGATTATCAAGCAGATGAGCAGGCAGGTGTCGCGAGCGGCTCAGCTGGCGATTATCAAGCAGATGAGCAGGCAGGTGTCGTGCGCTCAGTTGGCGACAATCAAGCAGATGAGCAGGCGGATGTCGCGCGGCTCGGCTGGCGATTATCAAGCAAATGAGCAGGCAGGTGTCGCGAGCGGCTCAGCTGGCGATTATCAAGCAGATGAACAGGCAGGTGTCATGGGGCTCAGCTGGCGATTATCAAAAGATGAGCAGGCGGGTATCCAAAAAATCAGATGGTGATTATCAAGCAGATGAGCAGGCAGTTGTCGCGTGGCTCAGCTGGCGATTATAGATCGTATGAACAAGCTGGTGTCCCGCAGCTCAGCGAGGCGATTATCAAGCAGATGAGCAGGCAGGTGTCCCGCGGCGCAGTTTTGTTTATTAAGCAGATGAACAGGCGGGTGTCGGCGTGGCTCAGCTGGCGATTATCAAAGATGAGCAGGCAGGTGTCGCGTGGCTCAGCTAGCGATTATCAAAGTAGATGAACAGGCGGTGTCAGCGACTCAGCTGGCGACAGTCAGATCCATAAACAAGCAGGTGTCCAGCGTCTCAGCTGGCGATTATCAAACAGATGAGCAGGCGGGTATCGCGGCGGCTCAGTTGGCGATTATCAAGCAGATGAACAGGCAGGTGTCGCGAGGCTCAGCTAGCGATTATCAAGCAGATGAACAGGCAGGTGTCAGCGCCCGGCTCAGCTGGCGAGAATCGGGCAGATGAGCAGGCAGGTGTCGTGAGCGATTATCAGCTGAACAGCAGGTTCGGCGCGATCAAATTGTGATTATCAGGCAGATGGGCAGGAGGTGTCGCGGATCCGCTGGCGATTATCAACAGAAAAACAGGGCAGGTGTGTGCAGCTCGCTGGCGAAAATCCAGCAGATGAGCAGGCAGGTGCCAGCGCGGCTCAGTTTTCGATTATCAAGCAGATGGACAGGCAGGTATCTCGGGGCTCAGCTGGCGATTATCAAACAGATGAGCAGGCAGGTGTCATGTGGCTCAGCTGTGACAATCAAGCAGATGAGGAGGAGCGGTGTCGGCGGGAGCTCAGCTGGCGATTATCAAGCAGATGAAGCAGGCAGGTGTCTCGTGGCTGAAGTGCCGAATTATCGGCAGATGAGCAGGCAGGTGTCGCGCAGCTCCGCTGGCGATTATCAAACAGATGAGTAGGCGGAGTGTCCTTGTGGGGTCAGCTGGCTGATTCTCAAGAAGATGAGCAGGCAGGTGTCGCGAAAGCTCAGCTGGCGATTACGAGCAGATGAGCGCAGGCGGGTGTCATAGGGCAGCTCCGCTGGCGATTATCAGAGAAGAAGAGCAGGCAGGTGTCGCGCGGCTCAGCTGTCGATTATCAAGCAGAAGAAGCAGGCAGGATCGCGGCGGCTCAGCTGGCCTGATCAAGCAGAAGAAACAGGCAGTTGTCGCGTGGTTCAGCTTTCGATTATCAAGCAGATGAACAGGCTGGTATCCGCAGCGGTTCAGGTGGCGATTATCGGGCAGATGAGCGGGCGGGTGTTGCAGCTCCGTTGGCGATTATCAGGCAGATGAACAGGCGAATGTCGCTCCTCAGCTGGCGATTATCAAACAGATGAGCAGGCAGGTGTCGCCGCAGCTCAGCTGGCGATTATCAGCAGATAGGCGCAGAGCAGGTGTCGCGTGGCTCAGCTAGTGATTATCAAACAGATGAGCAGGCAGGTGTCACGTGACTCAGCTATCCATTATCAAGCAGATGAGCAGGCGGAATTATCGCAGCGGTTCAGTTGGCGATTGTCAAACAGATGAACAGGCAGGTTTGTGAGTAGGGCTATCGATTATCAAAAAGATGAGCAGGAAGGTAACCGGCGTGGCTCAGGTGGCGATTATCAAGCAGATGAGCAGGCAGGTGTGTCGCGGCTCAGTTTGGCGATTATCAAGCAGATGAACAGGCAGGTGTCGCAGGAGGCTCAGCTGGCGACAATCAGCAGATAAAGCAGGCAGGTGTCGCGGGGCTCAGCTATCGACAATCAAGCAGATGAGCAGGCAGCGTGTCGCGAGCTCTGCTCAGGCGACAGTCAAGCGAATGCGCAGGCAGGTGTCGTGGCTCAGCTGGCGGTTATCAAGCAGATGAGCAGGCAGGTATCACAGGCTCAGCTATCGATTATGAAACAGATGAGCAGGCGGTGTCAGGAGCTCCTGGCAATTATCAGGCAGAAGAGCAGGCAGGTGTCACAGCTCAGCTATCGATTATCAAGCAGATGAGCAGGCAGGTATCCATGCGGTTCACACCGATTATCAAGCAGATGAACAGGGAAGGTGTCATGGGGCTCAGCCAGCGTTATCAAAGATGAACAGGCAGCTGTTGCGCGGTTCAGATGGTGATTATCAAGCAGATGAGCGGAAAGGCGCGTGTGGTAGCAGCTCAGCTAGCGATTATCAAGAACATGAACAGGCAGGTGTCAGCGGCTCGGCTGGCGTATTATCAAGCAGATGAGCAGAGGCAGGTGTGTCATGAGCTCAGTTTTCGATTATAAGCAGATGAACGGGGCAGGTGTCGCGGGAGGCTCACCTGGCGATTATCAAGCAGATGAGCAGGCAAAGGTGTCATGCGGCTCAGCTGGCGACAATCAAGCAGATGAGCAGGCAGGTGTCCCGGGGCTCAGCTGGCGTTATCAAGCAGATGAACAGGCAGGTGTCGCTTGGCGGCTGAAATTGGCGATTATCAGGCAGATGAACAGGCAGGTGTCACGTGGCTCAGTTTTGATTATCCTCAGCAGAAGAACGAGCAGGTCTCCCGTGGCTCAGCTGGCGACAATCAAATGATGAGCAAGCAGGTGTTTGGTGGTTCAGCTGGCGATATATCAAGCAGATGAGCAGGCAGGTCTCATGGCTCACCTAGCGACAACCAAACAGATGAGCAGGAAGGTGTGTCCTTGGCTCAGGTGGCCATTATCAAACAGATGAGCAGGCAGGTGTCACGCAGGTCACCTGGCGATTACCAAGCAGATGAGCAGGCAGGTGTCGCTCGGCTCAGCAGCGATTATCAAGCAGAAAAGAAGTAGGCGGGTGTAGCGCCAGCGGTTCAGTCTGCCGATTATCAAGCAGATGAGCAGGCAGGTGTCGCAGCGGCTCTGCTGGCCACGATCCGCAGAAGAGCAGGCATGTCCAGCGGCTCAGCTGGCGTATATCAAGCAGATGAGCAGGCAGGTGTCGCTGGGCTCAGCTGGCGATTATCAAGCAGATGAGCAGGCAGGTGTCATGCGAAGCTCAACTGGCGACAATCAAGCAGATGAGCAGGCAGGTGTCGCGCAGCTCAGATGGTGATTATCAAGCAAATGAGCAGGCAGGTGAGTGCGGCGGCTCACCTGGCGATTATCAAGCAGATGAGCGGCAGGTGTCATAGCAGTTCAGTTAGCGATTATCAAGCAGATGAACAGGAAGGTGTCGGGGCTCAGCTGGCGATTATCAAGCAGATGAGCAGGCAGGTGTTCCAGCCGGCTCAGATGGTGATTATCAAGCGGATGAGCAGGCAGGTATCGGTGCGGCTCAGCTGGCGATTATCAGAACATGAACAGGCAGGTGTCACTTGGCTCAGCTGGGCGTTATCAAGCAGATGAGCAGGCAGGTGTCTTGCCGCGGTTCAGTGGCGTTTATTAAGCAGATGAACAGGCGGGTGTCGCGTGGCTCAGCTGGCGATTATCAAAAGATGAGGCAGGTGTCGCGTGGCTCAGCTGCTCGATTATCAAGAAAATGAGCAGGCGGGTGTCGCACCTCAGGTAGCCTGATCAAGCAGAGGAGCGGCAGGTATCCTTGCGTCTCAGCTGGCGTATATCAAAAGATGAGCAGGCAGGTGTATCATGTAGCTCAGTTTTCGATTATAAAGCAGATGAACAGGCAGGTGTCAGCAGGGGCTCACCTGGCGACTATCAAGCAGATAGGCAGGCAGGTGTCGCGCGGCTCAGCTGGCGACAATCAAGCAGATGAGCGGGCAGGTGTTGCAGGGCTCAGCTGGCGATTATCAAGCAGATGAACAGGCAGGTCGTAGCAGCTGAGGTGGCGATTATCAGGCAGATGAGCAGGCAGGATGAGCTTATCCACGCTGGCGATTGTCAGGTAGAAGAGTGAGCAGGTATGCGGCTCCAGCTGGCGATTATCAAGCAGATGAGCAGGCAGGTGTCGCGCGGCTCAGCTGGCGATTCTCAAGCAGATGAGCAGGCAGGTGTCGCGCGGCTCGGCTGGCGTATATCAAGCAGATGAATGGGCAGGTGTCGCACGGTTCAGTTTTCGATTATCAAGCAGATGAACAGGCAGGTGTCGCCTCGGCTGGCGTTATCAACAGATGAGCAGGCAGGTGTCGCGTGGCTCAGCTTGAGATTATCAAGCAGATGAGCAGGCCGGTATCCTTGCCGGCTGAGCTATCCATTATCAAGCAGATGAGCAGGCAGGTGTCACTCGGTTCAGTTTGGCGATTATCAAGCAGATGAAGCAGGCAGGTGTCGTGGAAGCTCAGCTGGCGATTGTAAAAGATGAGCAGGAAAGGTGTCACGCCTTGGCTCAGGTGGCGATTATCAAACAGATGAGCAGAGCAGGTGTCGCGCGGCTCAGTTTCGATTATCAAGCAGATGAACAAAGACAGGTGTCCGCGGGGCTCAGCTGGCGATTATCAAGCAGATGAACAGGCGGGTGTCAGCGGGTCAGCTGGCGACAATCAGCGATGAGCAGGCTCGTGTCCCATAGCTCAGCTGGCGACAGTCAAACAGATGAGCAGGCAGGTGTCGCGTGGCTCAAATGGCGGTTATCAAGCAGATGAGCAGGCAGGTGTCATGCAGCTCAGCTGTATCGATTATCAAACAGATGAGCAGGCAGGTGTCACGCGGCTCAGCTGGCCACAGTCAAGCAGAAGAGCAGGCAGGTGTCGCGTGGCTCAGCTGGCGACAATCAAGCAGAAGAGCAGGCAGGTGTGCCGGAGCTCTGCTTGCGACAGTCAAGCAGATGAGGAGGCAGGTGTCGCGCGGCTCAGCTGTCGGTTATCAAGCAGATGAGCAGGCAGGTGTCGCGCGGCTCAGCTGTCGATTATGAAGCAGATGAGCAGGCAGGTGTCGATGAGCTCCCTGGCAATTATCAGGCAGAAGAGCAGGCAGGTGTCACACGGCTCAGCTGGCGTATATCAAGCAGATGAGCAGGCAGGTGTCGTACGGTTCAGTTTTCGATTATCAAGCAGATGAACAGGCAGGTGTCATGGGGCTCAGCTGGCGATTATCAAAAAGATGAGCAGGCAGGTGTTGCGCGGCTCAGATGGTGATTATCAAGCAGATGAGCGAGCACGTGTGGCGCAGCTCAGCTGGCGCGTTATCAGAACATGAACAGGCAGGTCCGCGTGGCTCAGATGGCGATTATCAAGCAGATGAGCGAGCAGGTGTGGAAAGCGGCTCAGCTGGCGGTTGCAAGCAGAAGAACAGGCAGGTGTCAGCGGTCTCAGCTGGCGATTATCAAAAGCATGGGAGGCGGTGTCAGCGCGCCTCAGCTGGCGATTATCAAGTAGATGAGCAGGCCGTATCCGCGCGGCTCAGCTAGCCGATTATCAAGCAGATGAGCAGGCAGGTGTCATGCGGCTCAGCTGGCGACAATCAAGCAGATGAGCAGGCAGGTGTCGCGGGGCTCAGCTGGCGATTATCAAGCAGATGACCGGCGGTTGTCGGCGCGGCTGAAGTGCCAATTATCTGGCAGCGGATGAGCAGGCAGGTGTTGGAAGAGCAGCTCGCTGGCTATTATCAGATAGAAGGAGTAGGCAGGTGTCAGCGCGGCTCAGCTGGCGATTATCAAGCGGATGAGCAGGCAGGGCCGGCTCAGCTGGCGGTTATCAACAGATGAGCAGGCAGGTGTCGAGCAGCTCCCGCTGGCGATTATCAGATAGAAGAGTAGGCAGGTGTCGCAGCGGCTCAGCTGGCCTGAGTCAAGCAGAAGAGAGCAGGCAGGTGTCGCGCGGCTCAGCTGGCGTATATCAAGCAGATGAGCAGGCAGGTGCCGCCGCGGTTCCAGTTTCCGATTATCAAGCAGATGAACAGGCGGGTGTCGCGCGGCTCAGGTGGCGATTATCAGGCAGATGAGCAGGCAGGTGTCGAGCAGCTCCGCTGGCGATTATCAGGTAGAAGAGTAGGCAGGTGTGTGGGGCTCAGCTGGCGATTATCAAGCAGATGAGCAGGCAGCGTCGTCGGCTCGGCTGGCGATTATCAACAGATGAGCAGGCAGGTGTCAGCGTGGCTCAGCGCGAGATTATTAAGCAGATGAGCAGGCAGGTGTCGCGGCTGAGCTGTCCATTATCAAGCAGATGAGACAGGCGGGTGTCCCGCGGTTTAGTTTTGATTATCAAGCAGATGAGCAGGCAGTCGTGACTCTGCTGGCTGATCAAGCAGAAGAGAGGCTCAGCTCCAGCGATTATCAAGCGATGAGCAGGCAGGCGTGTGCTCGGCTCAGTTGGCGTTATCAAAACAGATGAACAGGCGTGTCAGCGCGGCTCAGTGGCGATTATCAAGCAGATGACAGGCAGGTGTCCTGGGGCTCAGCTGGCGACAATCAAGCAGATGAGCAGGCAGGTGTCCGCAGCTCTACTGCGACAGTCAAGCAGATGAGGAGGCAGGTGTGCCGTGGCTCTTGTAGCCGGTTGTTATCAAGCAGATGAGCAGGCAGGTGTCGCGTGGCTCAGCTATCGGTGTAAACGAATAGAGCAGGCAGGTGTCGAGGAGCTCCTGCGCGCAATTATCAGGCAGAAGAAGCAGGCAGGTGTCCTGCGGCTCAGCTGGCGTATATCAAGCAGATGAGCAGGCAGGTGCCACATCGCGGTTCAGTTTCGATTATCAAGCAGATGAACAGGCAGGTGTCCTTAGGGCTCAGCTGGCGATTATCAAAAAGATGAGCAGGCAGGTGTTACTTGGCTCAGATGGTGATTATCAAGCAGATGAGCAGGCAACGTGTGTGGCGTGGCTCAGCTGGCGATTATCAAGCAGATGAACAGGCAGGTGTCACGTGGCTCAGCTGGCGATTATCAAGCAGATGAGCAGGCAGGTGTCGCGCGGCTCAGCTGGCGATTATCAAGCAGATGAACAGGCAGGTGTCGCGGGGCTCAGTTTTCGATTATCAAGCAGATGAACAGGCACGTGTCGCGGCGGCTCAGTTGGCGATTATCAAGCAGATGA